>NW_027103726.1:970810-1124756 GCF_902728285.1 Clytia hemisphaerica | reverse complement strand
TTTCCTTTGATAGCTCTAACTTCATCAATACAAATTTGAAAAAGTCATAATGCACAAGGACTCATTAGAGGGCAGCGCTGAATAGAGGATGAAATATCAAAGTAGAGAGAAAAAACTCAACCTCGGATAACCAGTGACATTTCCGATTTTTTGAAAGGAGGAGGTATATAGCCGGGTCCAAATACTTAAATTTTTTTTAAATACTTCTTTTTTTCACAAATGAGATTGCTTAACATAAAGCTACAGGGGTCTTATTAACAAAGGAAAAGGCTACAAAACTACTCTCTGGGTTTTACAAAGTTTTTCTAGAAAGAAATGACGTCGAAAGAATGAAACGGCTGCTCAGGTAAGTTATGGCATGTCTCAAAAACCTGAAAATTACCATAATTTTTGAAGGCCATTAGCCGGCAGAAAATGAGGAAACCAATGATTTGCTACGAAAGGTACCACGATGAAGTTTCGCTGTAGAGGTGTTACCTAATTGTTTACGCCCTTATTTTCGCGAAAAACCGCAAAAACTAAAAATTCTGACGTCAGCAAAACTTGTTTTTTAAATAACTCCAGTTTGGCTAAAGATAGAAGCATGAAATTTGGACTGAAGTTGCGTATCATTAAAAGGATCATTTTGCTAAAAAAATATTTTTGAAACTTTGCTGACATCAGCACTTTATTGCAAAATTTCGTATTTTGTTGATTTCTGCTGACGAAAGCAAAATTTCGAAAAGTTTTTTTTTGCAAAATGATCCTTCTAATGATATTCAACGTTGGTTCAAATTTCATGTTTCTACCATTAGCCAAACTGGAGATATTTAAAAAACAAGTTTTGCTGACGTCAGCACTTTTTTGGTTTTTGCGGTTTTTCGCAAAAATAAGGGCGTAAACAATTAGGTAACACCCCTACAGCGAAACTTCATCATGGTACCCTTCGTAGCAAATCATTGGTTTCCCCATTTCTGCCGGCTAATGGCCTTCAAAAATTATGGTAATTTTCAGGTTTTTGAGACATGCCATAACTTACCCGAGTGCAATGAAACGGCTGCGTTTCAATCAAGTTATTGAAATACGAAACAGTATATATAAGTAGATCATGCCAAGCTTTTTGTCAACAAAAAGTTTTTTTACAAGATGTTTTAAGAATGTCAATATTTTCTGGCAAGATAAAACAAACGACTTACATGATAAGGTAACATTTTCCATCAAGACATGGCCACATTCACAAAAACGAACTCGCATTGACATCTAATAAGAAAATTTAGATAGTGAGGCCTTGAAATTATTATGATTTGGAAATCGTTAAACCTTTGTAAGTTTGGGAAGAATTTGTCCATCAAATTTTAACATACGTCGCCAGTAAGACACAGGAATTGATAGATTAGAATTGGGAATTGAGCGAAAACATAACATAATAACATTCCCAAGAAAATCAATCTAAGTAATATGTACAAAAAATCCGAAAATATCACAAATTAACTTTGATCTAAAAACGGAAACACCGATATTTTAATTTTTATACTCACCAAGTTGCCACAAGCTATACAGATCTGTTGAACCATTTTAAATTTGGTAAAGTTTTCTTTTACAGCGACGTTTTTACTTTTTGAGCTGTTTCCTTATAATTCTTTTACTGGGTGCTAAAGAGTAGCGGAAAGTGGAAGTGATTTTTCGAGAAAATATTGTATATTTGTGCAATGCTTAAAAGTTGCGTAATATTGCTTGGTCAGCGAATTTGTTATGACACATCACCAACGCGAAAAAGTGAGTGTATAAAATAAATACTTATTTTGCAAAAAAAAAAAGAATGAAAGAATTGTATAGAAATGTCTTACTAATAAATAAGGCCCTACAAAGTCTAAACCAGGTCAGCAATTTTCTCGAAAACCCCATTTTCCATCTTAGCTAACATACGAGAAAAATTCTCATCTAAGAGAAGAGAAAAAAGCCAGCTTTTCCAGTCTTCTTATTATGTTTTCTTATAACACATACTACTTTAATCATCTCTTTAAAATCACCATGGTAACCAATATCAATTCCTTTTGAATAATTTATCAGTTCGATTTTGAGATGATGGTATTTATCTATTCTAACTGGTCTGTAAAATACACACGTTTCTTAGGGCAAAAATAAACAAACAAAAAAAACGTATTTTTTTTCGACTTAGCAAATAAATTATACGTATCTTATTCGAGTCATAGCTGATTACGAAATTGGCATACATTCTAGAAAATAAAATTTGTTTTATTAAATCGTGAAAATTTGTACTTTCATAAAAATACTTTAAGCTTTTTCAAATGGTCAAACAGGCCATAGAAAAATTACCTTTCCGCAATATTATTTTCAATTCTTAAAATTCAATTCTTTTCGTCTACTAGAATGACTTCAAAATAGTAGCTTCTTTCTTGAATGTATTAAGTTCAATAGCTTTTATTATGAAATGCATTTAGTCAAGACCGCAAGCAATATCAATCGAAAATATGTCATATGCTCATAACCAGAAACGCCCGTCAGGACTTGGTCATTACAAGATCACTCAAAAAGGATATTTTTAAACAATACACGTTTTTTTTATGAGAACAAACTATATAAGAACATAAGGCTTCGCGAGGCCCAAAAATTTAAGAACATTCTAAGAACATACTAAGGCTTTGGAGACTTAAAAACATGCAATTTCTTAAGAAATTACATCAAAATGCTCAAAAAATGCTGAAAATAAGAACATTTTAAGAACATTCTTAGGCTTCAAATACAAAAAACTAAGAACATCCGAAGGCTTCGAAAATTTTTGACGTTCTTATAAAAAAAAACGTGTATCACTTTTTACCTGTAATTTAAAAGGAAAAAAATCATTAATGTAAATCGTATATTAAACTGATGCTTTAAGGGAACTTTATTTTGGCGGCTTAAATAGACCCTCTGCAAAATTTAAATTTTTAGTTTTATTCTATTTGTATTTTACCAAGATACTTGGCTTTACTCTTGATAAAGCAAAAAAGGTCCATATTTTGCCCAAAACTCTCACTTTCATCAGTATACTTTGGTACAAGTTGCTCTGGGTAGAGATTGGTTAAAGCAAAAATAATTTAGTCTAGCAAGCTAAACGACTTACTAATTCGGACATAAAAAACGAAAAAAATAACGAAAGATACTAATTTGTAGTTATACAAGCGGATATTATTCCGCAACACCCATATTACTGTATTGCATGAACTATAAGCAACCCCTGTCCAACAATAATAACAAACCAAAAATCGTTCTTCATTATCCTACCAATATTTTTCACTTTTGCATTTCAGTTAGCCTGAATATTGTTCGTTCGATGATGAAAATTTCTTCTTCTTCGATGAACAAACTAATCAATCTTCATTTTGCGCCTGTAATATAAATTAAGTAATCATGACATTGTTTTGAAAGATGAAACTGTAATTTTTTTGACCATCAGGTGAAAGTTGCAGAAACAGCCGGCGAAGCAATTAAAAATATGCGTTCTTATCCTCTAGGAGACCACATATTACGGACCATTATGACCTTCAATTTTTTATACAATTGATATGTTCTAATTTCTGAGAAACTTCCTTCAGAACACTTTCGAGAAAGAATCGATCGATCGCCTTGCTAGCTGCTTTCAAATCGAAGTTGTTCAACCGTAGGGGTTGTCTCAATCGAATAAGTTAACATGAAATACTAACATTTCTATTTTAAAAACAAGTCGGGTTAAAATGTCAACGGGAGAAATACTCCTCTAACGAAGAAAACGCACGATACAAACTGATGCTGACATTCCGAAGTTTTGATAGTGGAAAAATAAAGACGACAGTTTTGAAGTTGTAACAAGAATAATTAAAACACACATTATCCCCTGTGGAAAATAATCGAATAAACTAATACTCACTGCAAAATATTGTGTTTTTACCCCCCCCACTGGCTGAAAAAATCCTACCGTGGATTTGAGAAGGGGCTTGTACTAAAATCTCATTTGTTAATTTACTTTTTACTGTGATATTAAACTTTGCCCACCATTTTACCGTCTAAACGTCCTCTAGTCTGTGTATAAAAGGTGTATTTTTTACCATAACTATCCAGCCAGTTGCCATTTAATAAAAATCTGGGTTCATTGGAAAGATATTTAAATGAGCTTATATTTTTCACCAAATAGTTTTTCAACATTCGTGCAAGACAATGAAGAAAAACGAAGAAGAAAATTTGCTACTTTTGATAGAAAGGTGCTATGGAAATGATTTTTTCATCAATCATCAAAAGCTGAAAAATACGCGAGTCCAAAAATATATTGGCTTGGTCTAAGATTTTACTTACATTTGAGAGATTCAAAGGGAAATCTTGCAACCTTCAATTTTGAAAAAATTCGATTCAGCCGTTTGTCTGAAAACCTTTATTTTTTTTTTAACTTGGAGGACTTCCATACTTTGATCAGGGTATTTACTGCACCATAAAACTTTTGGAAATAATCATTCCAGATTTTGGGCCTATCTTAAGTGAATTTCTTTCCATACAGATGTTTTACGAGATTCTGCGTGGTTCTACTGTCAGTAGACGACTTGCTTTCGAATGATTTAAACGTAATGTTGATTCTTTTCTCTTTGAGAACATCGTGAGTTGTCTTAATAAGTTTCTTGTTTGGCTTGGATGTGTAGACTGTTGCACTAACAACCGGTTCTTTCCGACATTTCTCAAGGATATCTTCTGAAATAGGGGTTTTTAACCCTTAGAAGCCAGAATACGTATATATACGTTTTGAAAAGGCCATTTTACCGATACACAGTCTTTTGGTCATAACTCCTGACCACTTGAGATTCAGAAAAAAAAATCTGCTATTTTTTGTAGCTGAGAGAAAGAGCTTTCCAACGATACCAAAGTTGATACCTGAATCGTTTGTCCTGGTCCAGAAATTGCCTTTGAAAGAATAAATTTCCAGAAAAAAATGATGAACTTTTTGGCCTTTTTCAAAAAAAGACAGCGGCTTCTAAAGGTTAACAAAAATTGTTTAAATCTTTAAAACTGGTCCAAACAGTCCAAAATGACTACTGGTACTAAGAGAAAGTAGATAAAGGCATTTTAAATGAAAAATGAAAAACAATAGAGTCTATGTTAACCCTTAGAAGCCAGAATACGTATATATATACGTTTTGAAAAGGCCATTTTACCACAGTCTTTTTGGCCTTTTTCAAAAAAAGACAGCGGCTTCTAAAGGTTAATCTCATTACACCCCTTTCTCACAGATCCGTTAGGATTTTTTAGCCAATTTGGATTTGAATTGAATTCCATTGTTTTCAAGTCAGAAAATTCGAAAAGTTGCACAAAATTTTGCAGTTAGGGTTTTTTAATTGGATTATTTTCAATGGGTGGGGGGGGGGGACAAAAATTGGATATAATAATTTTCAACTTGAGACGATATGTTGGTAAATTTTTCTAGTGGGATGTGGTCCCGCAGGGTCTTTGAGAAGAAGGTTTTTATTCTTAGAAAAAGGGCGAGGGCCTTTTGTGTTAAATCTTTTGAAATATTTTGAGTAGTTTTTGATAGTTCAGGATAGATCAGCTGGGTTCACTATAAAGTTTGCCCAACCTTGAGCAAAGAGTGTCGAAGCTAATTTTTTGGTATCTGATAATGCCATTGTGTTGTATTCAGCGAACATAGTGTACCGTGGAAAGCACAGGCCGAAATCATATATCGACCTGTGCCGACCAATCCAGATTCTATTCAGCGCGCAATCAACGCAGAGAAAAGTAACCATGACGACAATCCAAGATCTTGGATTAAGTTCAAAGGTGATATTTTTTTCGCGTCGTTGAAAACACAACTCAAAAATGTCATCAAACGCTTTTTAAAAAAAGTCAGTGTGATAGAGCAGAGAATCATAACATAAAGATTTGTCTATTATTTCGATTCAATTGAAGTAACATATTTCAATAATCAATAGTTTAGTAATTACTGTTATACATTTGGAAATAATGTAGCTAGAACATTTCTTTTGAAACAAAGACTTATATACAACCAAAACAAGACGTCTAACCATTGTTTCACTTTAGTTAGATCCGGCCCGCGAAAAATTGGCCGTCAGAAAAGTTATCCAGTCCGTGGAACTCGAGGCCGAGTTATTTATTCGAGTCATTTTTTTGAGTTATTAAATACTGACTTGTTGCGTCCTTTTTCGTAATTTTTGGCTTGATTATACTCGTCAACAATTTGGTACTCAGTCAGTTCCTATATTTTTTGAGAATATTCCCTTTTTATAATTCATAAGTCCTTTAGGCCTTAAGTTAACTTTAAGACATAGGAACCGAGTTATGAAATAGGAATAACTCGAGTTTGAGGAACCGGGGTTATGAAACATAGGAGTAAATCAAAAAGTTAAAGGGAACTGATTTACAGAATGAATAGTTTTAAAAGGAAATTTGAATAGCTAATCTAAAAGTTTTTTTAAATAACCGAGTTAAAGACAGGAAACAACTCGAACAATGACCATTTCGGCGGCTGGATAACATTAGCGAGTTTATGTATTTGCACTTTTGAGGACGGTAGAGTGACTGAAGCGATTTGGAAAAACCTGCAATTCGGCCCAGCAAAATCGAGGACGGTAAAAGTGCTGATTTACCTTCGTCCTCAGCTGGTCAGGATCTACTCAAATTAGAACCTTACTGTCTCCGTCACTGAAAAACACACATACATAAACTCACAGATATCTAAGCCCGAAGGGCTAGATAGGCAACTTTAAGCTTTCTCCAGCAAAAAAAAGTGAAGCAAAAATTTGACTTTTTAAATTTCGTGCCGATGGATAGGATCTAGCATTTTAATTGTTTTCGGAGTGCGAGATCAAAAAACGTAGCCGGCAAACGCTATTTCACATCTCTCAAACCGGTGAAATTGCATATTTTAGTCACGTGACTCTGGTAGGAAATCCTTCCAAAGATGAGCTTCACTTTTTGATAAAAGCCGCAAATCTAGCCCTTCGGGCTTTACAGATATCTGTGCATAAACTCGCTATTTCCGCCGCGGCGGACGACTTTTCCGCCGACTTGAGGAACTATTTCGATAGCCGATTTTCCGGCGAATTCTGCCCACTGACCTTTATATATCCTTGGACCAAGCAATATCCTATCTTTGATTGGAGTTTTTTTGGAATTGGTACCCGAGAATAAGAAGCCATTGCAATGTTAAAAATTAACGTCTAACGTCGCTACATCATCAAAAGAATTTGAGGAAAAGTAGACCTAGCGCTCTCGATGCATACCCGCCCCCCTCCCCGATAAAGTCCACCCCGGTTCAACTCGGTTCACCCGGACTTTCGAATTTGAAATCATGCGGTGATGCTTTTCTTCTCTTAAATGAATTTTTGTATTAGGGAGATAACAAAATCGAAATCTTGTCTCGAGAAAGGCATAGACTTATCCGTTTATCCCCTCAAAACCACCAGGTTTCACTTTTATGATGGAAGCGGGAAACACCAGAAATAATCAAGATGGCGGCGAGGAAATCTGGTTTCGTTTGACGAAATTTGGTAAGGAAAGATTTGTTTTTTACCGGCTAGCACAGGACTTGACAAAGATCACTATAGTCAGTTATAGGGTGAACCTTTTCTGTTTATATCAGATTATGAAAATACAGACTGGGTCTCTGTCTACGTCTAGTTAGTTTACACTAGCTAGAGACGAAAAAGAGAGGGAGGTGCATGCACAGCTTCAGGCTAGCTCTAAAGTAAAGCTCTAAAACAGCATCTAATAGATAACATGAAAACCAGAATATGATTCTTCAATGGGAATCAACACTATAATTAAGTGCACTCACAAACATCAATATATCAGATCTAATAAAATTAATAACGGCACTGTCAGTCAGGCACATCCTGGCAAATGAACGGGGTGAGCATTTACATGGGGTATTCGTCACCCAGTGTAAATGAGATAGGACGTCTCAGACTAAAAGCGTGAAAATTAATAAAAATGAACTTCAAACTGAAAAAGGGAAAAAAGGAAGAAAACTGGGAACTTTATTTTTTCATTAAAAGTTTCTTCAATCTTCGAAGACAAAATTAACCCATGGAAAAAAAAATTCATACATGCAGTTCTTTGAAATGAAGCAAAATATTTCAAACCCGGTGTAATTAAACTGGGTAGAGTACCCTGCCCAGTTGGCGACCGAAATTTTTGGATTCAAATTTTTCACTTACTTTTAACTTTTTTGAAAATCCTTTTCAACTAACGGTTAGACAACTTTTAACATGTTCTTCGTGTTTGTTTTGATTTTTTATTTGAGGCGATCTTCTTAGAATAAAAAACTTTCGAAGCGAGCGGTACTAGTGCCCAGTTCCCGACCGACGTACCAGTCTGCGACCGATCGTTAAAAAGAGAAAATCAGTGCTCTACTTGCAGGTAAGGTCATATTAATTGATCAGGATGATAAAAAAACTCATAAGCTTTCCCGTATTAAATTTATTTATACTCATTCTTTTGTTTTAAAATAGCTCACTTACATTTCCCTTCGGCATGTTTTTTCAGAATTTTTCTTCAAGTCGCCATTTTTTTCTAAGGTTTGTTTTTGTTTTGTTTTGAAAGTGGCGGTCTATGGAGAGTCTTCATTTGATAAAAACGCGGGAGGGGAATTTTTTATGCCTGTTTTTTTCTCTTCGCGTCTGGAATGTTTTGATCGCAATGTAGAGTCTTCTTTTTCATTTTTTGAGTTTGGTCGGTTGCAGACTGGACGTCAAATTTCGAAGCTGATTGCATCAACTTTTTTATCAATATTTCACACGAAGGAAACTGTATCCAGCTGATTTTTACAGAAATGCTTTCTAACATACTCATTGTTTTGGACAAGTATTTTTTTGGCGTGGGAGTTGAAGGGTTTTTTCTTACGGAGCTTTTTTGTCCACAGGTAGCCATTTTTTATTTTTTTTGAAAAATCCGGCTTTTTCGTGTGCTTCCGTGCAAAGTTGAATCTTTCGGATTCTACTCGTTTTTTTCTAAAACCTTTTTTACACAGTACGGGAAATAGGTCAAGGCAGATTACTACCAAAAGAAATTCTCCAGAGGTTTGTTTTTGTATGACTTTTCTGGGTTCAAAGACGTTTGATCGCCAACTAGACCGGTCGCCAACTGGGCAGGGGACTCTATTCGGCGCTATTACGTCACTTTCGTTTTCGACCCCGTTCATTTGCCAATGGTCGCAAGTGAAAAATACCCCGTTCATTTGCCAGGATGTGCCTGACTGACTGTCATCATTGACAATAAAAATCAATAAAACAAAGGATTTTCTGTCAAGACTGGCCAAGAGTCTTGTAAACATTCCAACAACTCCATCAAAATGATCTGTCAAAGCTTTGTCTACCATTTTTAACACGGGCTGAGGATTGAGTTGAGAACGCTTGCAGAACACCCGCGCAGGAGCAAAAAAATTAATTTGTCAATCATTTTCTCAAGCAAGAGTACGCGAAGCGATTCTAGCTTCTTTACGATAGTGCCGTGGATCATCAGCAATCAGTGGATAGTATTTAATTATCATTATCCCTTTATTTTCATTCCTAGAACTTTTGCAAAAAAAAGGAAAAATAGAAAAGTTGTATTTTTTACTGCTCTACTCACATACTGAATTTGAAAGATCTTTATTATGTCGACACGATGTCAATCGAACAAATCGAACGCCGAATCAATTGAACGCAATTGAACACAATCGAATAATTGCAATTCAATTGTCGAACGCAATCGAATCACAATCGAATATTACCCAGGATTTGCCGTTCGATTGTTTCAATTACGTTCGATTGTATTCGATTGCGTTCGATTGTATTCGATTACCGTAAGTTGGTCTAATCTCGACATACGTCTTCCAATCTCAACACCGGATCTGTAAAATAATCAAAACAAACCTTGAATGAAATTCTTGGTATCATTCTTATCGAACAAGTTCATCCATCAAACTAGAAGTTCAGTAAACATTGCAATCCTTTCAATTAAAAAAACAGCCAAATTATAAGCAGTTTTACACAACACAAGAAACGCATGCAAACTTCCTCGTAATGTGTCCATCATTAAAATTTTACAACTTTATCAAGTCACGTGATAAAAATAATTCGCGCGCTTAGTCGACCTGGTTTCTATTTCCTTATTATTTATTGCAAGCACACGCTCTAGGCAGTGTTTGTATATATCGGTGAGGAAACCGGGTTCTTTTAATTATTTTCGGTTCACAGTAAAAAGGTCTACTAAAAAATTCCTCGCGTGCAAAATGTTGTTGTGATTTGGGCATCTTCATTGAAAGCATGCTAATTAGTTTTTTAGTGATTACTACATCGTTAAAGTGTTCTTTTCAAATATAAGTAATAACAATTCACATTTCTCATATTATATTTTAATAATCTGTGACGTGATAGAGAGAGAGTACAATTTAGTGATTGATTGATAACTTTGGTATGTATTTTTTTATGTTTGATTTTTTAATTTGAAGACCAGCCTACAGCTATGCCGAGATGGGAAGACGTGTGTCGAGATTAGACGATCCTACGGTATGTTTGACTGATTCAATAGTACTAGATTTTATTCACTTTCGTACGGTACTTAAGCCCACGCTAAAAAGCTCTAACGGGGCGGGTAATCCAATTTAATCTAATCGCAATCAAACTCATCAAACATAATCGTAATCGAACGAAATCGAATGTAATTGATAATCAATCGAACCAATTGAACATAGTCAACTATCAATCGAACCAATCTAACCTTACTCGAACGCAGTCAAACACAATCGAATATTACCCAGGATTCGGCCGCTCGATTAAGATTCGATTACGTTCGACAATCGAATCGCAATTATTTGATTGCGTTCAATTACGTTTGATTGGTTCAATTGCAATTTTTGTTCGAAGTTGATCGATTGACACCGTCTGGTTATGTGGCATTTTTTTAGCAAACTTCAAAAAACTGCTTGCATGCAGCATAGGCAGTGTAGCTCTAAAGCTCTAAAACAGCATCTATAATAACATGAAAACCAGAAAATGATTAACTTTGATGGGAATCAAAACTATAAAGGGCACTAACAAACATCAATATGTCAGATCTAACAAAATTAATAACGGCACTGTCATCATTCAGTGAAGTCAAGTTTGAAGATATTCTTTATTAGAAAAGCAGTTAAAAGTAGTCAAAACGCAATTTACCTTACCTCCTGAGTTTGTCTTTGTTATGCTAAAATATAACAAACCTTTGTCATGCTGATTAATTACAAAAACCTCCGATCACTACTTCTCCGCCATCTTGTTTCACTTTAAAGGCCGTGTTTTAAAATTCCTTAGCTACATTATATGTACGGAAAAGGTTTTTTCAATCCTGGTATTAAACTGCGAGGGCGGTTCCGCCCGCTTATTTTTCTTTCGGTGTTGAGCGCCCCGGGGATACTTAACAATAAAAGAGATTTTAAGCAGTGCTGCAAATAACGGCTGGTGACCGGTAATTACCGGTCATTTTTAAGCTAATATGTGTGTTTTTCCCGTGAAATTTTGATGGTTTCATTGTTAGTGCTTTCTGATTGAGTAATCACCAGCCAACTTGAAATTCCTTATTTGCAGCACTGTTAAGATTAATGTTGAAAAGCATATTTTTTCGATAAATTTAGGCGATACTCAACAAAAAATAAGGTGGTTTTAAACAAATCTTTGACAAATTGGCGTTTCTTTCTGTCCTAATAGATGCAAATCACGTCGAAAAAAGAATATATTTCCGCCTTCACTTTCACTTTCGCTTTCGTGTTAGCGATTCCAATCGGATGAATACTGCTCGCTAACAAATTCTGATTGGCTGTTAAGTCTTTAGCTTCGGGATTCTGATTGGATCATTTCCCGCGTCACGGTTGAATTTTGATTGGTTGAAAGTTTCTGAGGGTGAATTCTGACTGGATGAATACCTGAAAAGTAAACAATAGTATGTAAGTATTTTGCTTATCAAAACCTAAAGATTTCCAGGGGGTTTTATTTACTTTGCATGACGATAATTAAGCCTACAAAACACCGAGAAAAAAAACCAACATAGAACAGGTGTATTTTGTAATGTAGAATATGATAGCGTGAATCTTTTTGAAATTCTATGTCAGGATTTTTTCTCAATGCCCCGTAACTATGTCCGGGGTACCCGTTGCTAAAACCTTAAAAAACGAAAGCAATTACGGTAAAAAGTAGCGATTTTCGTAAGACCTCAAATATTGATACTTGACTGTACTGTCATTGACAATAAAACAAAGGATTTTCTGTCAAGAGTCTTGTAAACATTCCAACAACTTCCATCGAAATGATCTGTCACAGCTGAGTCTTCCATTTTTAACACGGTCCGAGGATTGAGCCGAGAACGCTCGCAGAACGCACACAAGCTCCCGTGCAGGTGAAAATTTTAATCTGTCAATCAACTTCTCAAGCGAAGAGTACGCAAAAAGTACGCGAAGCGATTCTAGCTTTACAATAGTGCCGCGGATCATCAGTGGATATTATTAAATTATCATTATCCCTTTATTTTCATTCCTAGAACTTTTGCAAAAAAAAGGAAAAATAGAAAAGTTGTATTTTTTACTTCTCTATTCACATACTGAATTTTGAAAGATCTTCTATGTGGCGTTTTTTTGCAAATTTCAAAAAACTGTTTTGTCCCGCTTTTACGGGACTTTGGCTTAAGTGCTAGTGTGCAGCATAGGGTACAAAATCCAAATATGCATTTCCCGTAATTTTTGTATGAAGAGTTAGGTCTATACTGATAGGGTACCGAGAAGTCAGGTAACTTGCATCACTGGAGGCTAACATGCATAGCCTTCAAATGACTGACCAATCAAAGCAGCAAAATTTCAAAACAAATGAACTACGCAGATCCGGTCACAGCTCTACTCTACCATTTTTGTTTTGATTTAACTTTGTATTTTAAGGACCAGCCAGGTCATTCATTTGAGGGCTATGCATGTTAGCCTCCACTGATGCAAGTTACCCGCCTTCAGTTCACGGTACAAAGTCCAAATATGTGTTTCCTGTAATTTTTGTATAAAAAGAGTTAGGTCTATACTGACAGTCATACAAACAAGTCATAAAACTAAAAGTCAGCGCTCCGTGGTTGTGACGCAGTTTATGAAATTGTTAAGAAAAAATGACATACTTTTAACAACTTTTTTCTACGTCATTTTCAGAATTTCTGATTTCCGATATCGGAAAATCAGAAAAATTGGGCAAAGATTTGAGTTTTGCTTCGAAATTTTTATCTCACGCAAAATTAACATCTCAAGCTGGCAGTTCTGCATTTTTTAAAAACCTTTTTAGGAGAATGTGTCCTTCTATAAGAAATTTTATAACACTTCATGGTAGATAAACAAGAGGATCAGAAAGCGAAGGCTTCTTCGTTTTTCATTTTCGCATTTATGGGGAAGAATGAAATTTTCAGAAGATGCTTCATTTAATATGAGGATTCCCATTTCCGTAAAATCGTGATTCCCCACGGTTGCGAAATGGTGGCTATGGGTAATTACTTTAGTCTTTTGCTATTTTCTTTTGTTCTATGTGACGTAAAGACGCTTCGAAGTACTTCCACTAACTATAAGTTCTTTCTCATCTTCAATGAGTCACGCCGACATTCCTTTCCACGTCAGCAATCTAGTTTTTATAAATATAAAAACTAGATTGTAAGGAAGATTCTAAAAAAAAATAGCCGTTTTCTTAGACCACTACGTTGTGTACAAACTAAAGAAGTTTTGTTATAATGACTTAACTTTTAGAGCTAATCAAAGCACATAACAATGAAATTTGGAACCTTGCTGGATTACCATCTCTTCAACTCAGATATTGCAAAAAGTATTTTATCACCTCTCATACTGAAAGGAGGGCGTCGTCACTATGGATTACTAGAATCACCTGTCACAAATCTTTACACTGGAGAGGTTGCATACAAAGTCTTTTTGTGTGGAAAAACAGGATCTGGAAAGTCTACTACAATAGCAAATGCATCTGGCAGGTTTGGATTGGAAAACCTTGGAGAGACAACCGGCATACAAGTTACTACTGTGTATTGGCCTGTTTTGATAAATGAAACAAAAGCC
Source organism: Clytia hemisphaerica (assembly GCF_902728285.1). Classification (NCBI taxonomy): domain Eukaryota; kingdom Metazoa; phylum Cnidaria; class Hydrozoa; order Leptothecata; family Clytiidae; genus Clytia; species Clytia hemisphaerica. The sequence continues at coordinate 1,110,697 of NW_027103726.1, read as the reverse complement.
ACTGTCCTCTTCAAGATATCCTTTTGGGATGTAGGTGAATCAGTTTTGAATAGTTACAATCATATTTTACCATCATGTATGGAGGATGTTGACTGCATAATCTATACATTCTCAATGGTTAATAAAACAATGTGGGATGATTTACCAAAGCTTATAACACGTATTGATGCTGAAGACCATATTCTAAAAGTTGCACTAGGTACAAAAAATGATTTAACAAAGAACAGTAAAACAGTTATCACAAACAAAATGATTGATGATTTCCAAGATGTCTGGAAGTTTCCTGTGTTGATGCATACCAATGCGATAAATTCAGAGCTTACTGGAGATTTTTCAGATTGTTTCAAAAAGTCTGCATCATTTATGAATCCTTTATGTGAATTACTTTGGTATAGAGATCAAGTTAAAGTTGGGCTTATCCCTAAAACCCATATTGATTTTTGTTTTACAAACAGTGACAATAGGAAGGACGGAAATGAAAATGAACCTGGATCTCCTGACGAAGGAAACAGTATTACTTCAAAAGGTACAAAAGTGACTTTTTGCTAAATTTGTTAAACATAATGTATATAAGGCAATTGTAATGTACATGGTGGGAATTTAATCTCTGATTTATATCTCTCCCATTTGATATGTCTGAATTTTTCAATACGTCAAGGTCCACATTCGTAAGTCTAAACTATTCTTAATAAACTGAAAGCAGCAAGCTGCTTTCATTAAAGTTACTCCAAAAGTTTTGGCTTGCACTATGTGCTTAAAATTGCCCTTTGTTTAAACCTGCCCTCACTGAAGTGTTTTTTATCAATCAAGAAATCGTGTACTTAGAGCATATATTGTAATGGCCTTGTAGTTGTGATAGACAAAAGTTCTTTGTTGCCTTTCTCTGGTCTAAAATGGAAGATATTGATTCAGTGGTGCCACTTGAGAGTTTGCCAATACTCACAAAAGCCCTTAACTAATGTAAGTGGCTTGAGCATAACCCAACTATTTGATTTGATTCTTTGAAATCTAGGGACATTTGAGAGGCAATCTCTTTAGTTTTTATAGTTTTTAAAAACTTATTATTTGTACATAATTGTGTCGCACATGCCTAATGTGTCTTTTCTGTCAAACTTATTGAATACATACATATTTTTGAAATTAAATTTTTATTATTCTTTATTTTATTAGATCTTATCTCCTAACCTCATCCTCATCATCCTTCGATCTAGGACTTTAAAGACCTAGACCTAGACCTTCTTTTTATTCTGTTTTAGTACAATAAAGAAAAAAATCAAAAAAAATCATGGCTAATGTTGTTGCTGAAATGGAAAAGGCTGCGGCTATCTTGATGGTAGGTTTTTTCTACTTGTTTTCCTTTGTTAGCATAGTTTTTAAAATTTTTTCTAATCCTCTGGCTTAAACTCCATTGTTATGCCTTGTTTCCTTCAATTATAGGCACACCCTGGTTTGGTGACTTCTGAGGAAAGACAACATGCTGAACAGCTCTTTTTGGAGTTTCGTAAAACAAAGCAGCCTTATGAAATCTGTCAAAGTATACTCAGTAAGAATAACCAAGATGATATAAAAAAAGCTTTAATTTTTTTTTTTAATTCATTTTCTCCCAGATTAAAATTTTAGAGTGTTATTAATGGTTCAGACTATTCAATAATTATCATAGAATATTGCAGTATATATGCTAATTTATGGTTTTTTCCCTTTTTTTAGAATCATGCACTGTAGAATATGTTATATTTGAGGCTGCAACAACTCTAAAAGAGGCGGTGATTAGAGAATGGTCTCTTTTAGAGAAATCAGAAGTCGAGCAATTATGCGGCTTCTTGCTGCAAACTGTCACCGAGAAAGTAGAGTAAGTAGTCTCAATAATTGTTTTTTTCCAACAAAATCTTTCACTAATCATTGATCCATCCAGTTACTGTTATACTTATTGTTAAAACTCCTAAATATATTCTCTGAAAAAAAAACTGAACACCATTGATATCATCCCTTTTCAAACATAGAATAAATTACTGCTAGGATTTAGCAAATTGGCTATAGCAACAACTTACAAACATAGTATACATGCAACTGTTATACAGTTCATAATGACAAACACTGTTCCACATATAAACCATCTAATTTTTTTCAAACTTTCTAGGTTTCCAAACTTTGTTAGAGAACAGATATTGTTAGCAGTTGCTGTAATCTTCAAACTTGGAACATTGGAATCTCCAGATGCTAGAACTAATTTGATTAATGGGTTGAATGAGTTGTTGACTAGTGGTAACAAAAACATGGTAAGCTGTTAGAATTCTTAAATTTTAACTGGTGTTATTTTAGCATTTTCTTTCTTCAAACATAATGATCCTTGAAATAAGCCCACCCAGATGGGACACAACGTTATTTCAACGTTCATCTAACGTTATAATGGGCGTTGTGAAGATTAGATAAACGTTGAAACAATGTTTGCCAAATAACCTTTGCCACCTGGGTAGCTTTTGGTTGACTTTAAGAAGGGTAACATTTTAATCACTTTTAATTGTGATCCTGAAATAGGACAGGGGGGGTGAAGCAGTTACTACAAGACATCATGCCGGTTAGTACCGTGGTGGTGTGCCATATGAATTGGATAAAGTCACTTAGTACTCAGATGTACTAACTGCAAAAAAGGGTGGTCCCCTGCTAAAAATTTGCCAAATTTTGGTACTAACTGTGTAAAAAATAGGATTTTGTGAGAAAATTTAAAAAAAAGACAATATTTTACCAAAAAGGATTTTGGGGAAGTAGATTTTTTTTTCAAATTTTCGAAATTTTTTTTTCAAATCTTAAAAACAATTTGCTGGTTGCAATAGAAATTTGATTTTCTAAAATGTTGTTTTTTCCTATTGAAAGCTATGGAAAATTGAATCATTTTTACGATATTAAATTTTATTTTATTTGATTTTATTGAATTTATGAAGGTCAAAAGCCTTTTTCAAGGCTAATTTCAGTTAGTACTAACTGTACTAAGTGTACCAAGGTGGTGGTGTTACTAACTTCTTCCGAGAAAGCAGTTAGTAGGCATGATGTCTTGTACTAACTGCTTCACCCCCCCCCCCCTGAATAGGAAACGATCTCTTTTATTTATCAAAATGTGCACGAAAAGTTACATTAGAATTCACTTGTCAAAAAATGGACCAAAAAAAAACTTTTGGATCACTAATTGATTCAAATGTTGAAAAAACCTTTTAAAGGTAGTATTATTTTTAAAATTGGTTTAGGAGCTGATATGCTGTTCAATTATGAAAGCATTACTTACTGAATATTCAACCACAAGTCAATCTACCAACTTTGGCATGAGTTTGGATTTCCATGCAAAGTGTAAAAAGACGTTTGAGGTATTTTTATTTATTATATTGTTTTTATGTATTTATTAGATAACAAAGCATTGGTTTGTTTTCTAAGCTAAAATGGTTTTTAAAAACCATAGATTTTGCAAAACTTTTGAACTTTTTGACGGCTGGAAAGGCTCATTCACGTATAGCTTATACTGATGTTTTTTTTTCTATTGTAGGAAAAGGATCTGTTGAATCTCTTCATTTTGACGATCAACGCTCTTCAAAAATACACATCTGCTCCTATCTCTTCACTTGGACGTGAAGATATTGCAATATTAAATCGCTACCTGTCTTTAGCTGAACAAATATTCCTCTGGGAATTCATGAGCGGAAATCATATCCTTTCAGAAAAGCCTTTTCAAGAGCTAGACTTGATAGTCTCCTTTGCTAGATTCCCCAATTTCCTTAGGCTTTATTTATGAAAATTGATTTAAATGAAATTAATTTTAAAATTAATTTCCCTAACTCATCTGGTGCTTCATATTAACACTTATCTTTGAAAAAATATGGTGGAAGTAAGCCTAGATCTGCATGTTGTTGATGTTATTACTAGTTTTTGATTGATAGTCATGAATCTGACCTAAATATATTTGAGAATTGCTAAACTCCCTTTATTAAGTGACTTTAATGCCAAAAATGATACCAATTGAATAAAGTAATGTTTACCTTAACTCCTGTGCACCTTTATTGCTGCTTCGTTTTCCTCATTTGAACGAGACCGCTTCCAAATTGATTTTCAAACCTCACAAGAATTGGAAAGAAATGATGTTGAACCCAAACTTGATCGATATGTTCTTTCAGGTTAGATTTACATATTTTGAAAGTGTTAAATTTGTATCTTTTAAGGGCATGTACTTTAATTCAAATTACTAACAAGTGACTAATGTTATTTGGCAAGCGGTTTATCGTTGTTACTTTTTTCATAAACAGGATATTCCAGAAAAATGTTTTACCCCAATGTCGAGGAAGTCTTTTTTGGGAAAGGTGGTTTCAGGACCCCCTTGGATTTTTCTTCTCATTTTTTAGACCACTCTGAACGTCACACCTATTCAACATATAGGGGATACATACTATGGAATATTCTGGAATAGTCTAGACTAGCTGGTAAAGTTCAAAAGAAATTTATTTATAAATTGTTTTTGTACCTACCCCGGTGGAGGTCCTATAAATTAACCGTTGTATGTCTGTTCGTTCGTCCGTTTGTTCGTTAGTTATTAGCTTTTCTCCATATTGGCTCATTAGTTTTTTCTGATTTTTTGCACAAAGATGCATAACTATAAACCCTCGAATGTGACGGAGCCCGATTTTCGAACAAAATTTTTTTTGGGTAAATTTGGGCCAAAAAACAGCTAAAAAACGGGTTTTTTGGACTATGTGAAAAATTGAATCATTAATTTTTTCTGATTTTTTGCATGAAAGTAGGGTACCATCATAGGTAAAAGATGGCTGAAGTTGCTTTAGGTTTGTGTCAATCAAAAGGCTTTTTCAAGCAGATTTTTGCAAAAAGATTTGTTGGCTCAAAAAACGCATGTTTATCTATAAGAATCACTATTAATAAGCATACATCAATGTTCTTAGTCAATTAGTCAATTCTTTTATGAATAGATGTTATTTTTTTGCTCATGAGGGCTTACTTTTAAAGAATATGCGTGTTTAGACATGAAATTTTGGTTGCTTGGCGTGTTTTTATAGAAAAACTGGTCAAATTCGATATATTTTTTTTATAAGCACCCACATTATCAATTACTTAGGTATTAGCTTTTCTCAAGATTGGCTCTTTCATTCTTTATGATTTTTTGCACAAAGATGCATAACTATAAACCCCCGAATGTGGCTGAGCTTGATTTTTGGGGTAAATTTCAGCTAAAAAACGGCTAAGAAAAAGGGTTTTTTGGACTTTGTGAAGTATTGGTTTTTTGCATAAAAGTAAGTAAAAGATGGCTCAAGCAGATTTTTGTAAAAAAAGAATTTTTCAGCTCAAAAAACGCATTTTATCTATAAGAATCACTATTAATAAGCATACATCAATGTTCTTAAAATTACTGAATTTTTTGATGATATACGAAGTCTTGAATATGAAAAAATATTTCAAGAGCATGAAATTTTGGTTTCTAAACGTTTTTTTATAAGAAACAAATAACTAATTTTAATAGATCGTTTTTACTGACCATCGTGTATTTTCAACCTCATTTTACTGACCACCCTGAACGTCACACCTTCTCAAAATAGCTGAACATAGGGGATACATACTATTTCTAGAATAGTCCAAACCAGCTGGTACAGTTAAAAATAAATCCATTTTATTATAGCTGCTACAAGTGACATCCAGTCATAACGAACTATCACATCACTGTTTCCAGTGTTTAATACAATTAGCATCAGTCGCTGGTGGAGTGTTTGGTACTGATGATATGCAATTGAAGTATCTCTCACATTACATGAATTGTCTTCTTAATGTGGTCGACAAGTAAGCCATGTCTCATTAATTGACAGGAGTTTCTGAGCTCCTTTACCATTAGAAATTGTTGCTATATTGTCTAAAACTCATACATGATACCAGTAGATTAACAATTGTTAAATAACTGGGCAGCCATTGAACATTCTTGTTATAGGCCATTTTATCAGGACTGATTCTGCACCCTTTACGACTCTCCATTGGTTAGACTCTCCATTGGTTAGACTCGAAAACCTCAAAACTATAGACCAACATTACTAGCGCGAGTTGGTTCTGATTACTCATGATTCCTTTCGATCGTGAAATGACCTATTCATGATATGCGCCTTTGCAATGAATTCTGACATTACATCGCAGACCCAACAGCTGATTGGTTGTAAGTGACGTAAATCTTTCAACCAATCAGCTGTTGGGTCCGTGGAAGAGATTGATTATGGTGCATGTCATAAATAGCATTTTGCATTAGACATGAATGGTCAGCACACCAAGCGTCTGGTTTAGCCTCAATCATTTTCCGGTTAGTCGATGTATTTCCCATGAAGATCATCAGAGGTATCAGCGATGACATTTTGAACAGGCTATTTGAAGCTATGATGTTTTTGACGTGTATGTTCCTGGAGAAAGCAGCAACTGCACCGAAGGTAAAATGTTTATAGTGTGTAAGGTTTTGTATTATGAAATTGAATGAAAGCAAGTAATATTTACTTCAAGCAAATATGGTCTTCAAAGTTCATTTACTTTATCTTCCATTTTTTCACTTTATGGATACGAAACATTTTGTTTGCTGAAACTCGTCATTGTCATATCATATATATGAAATGAAAGACCGAATTCACCTATTCCACTGAAAACAAAAGTATAACATAATTAAAACATAAATAGTAACGTTGTTCTGCTCTAAACACTAAATCCTTGGGTGAATTGATTTTATTTTTACTATTCCTTTAAAGAATCCTGGGAAGGATTTGAAAGTCTATTTTTCTTTTTAACAGGACGTTCTAGAAGACAACGAATATGCAGAAGGGAGTAATACACTGTTGGATGCTTGGATCACTGTCATTTCCCATTCTGATGACTTCCCTCCTGACATGTTCAAGAAACACAGTAAGGTGGTGGTGGAAGCATACATCAAATGTCATCTTGGTGCTCCTGAAGGGATTCGCCCTCCTGACGCGGTGAGTTAATATGCAGGCTTTAGTGCTTTGTTCTCAAAAAAGTAAATTTTATTCAGTTTTAGTAGAGCTTCAATAGCTCATGCCTTGTCAGCTGTCGGACCAAATTTAGCGTTATATTTTAAAATTTAAATTAGACTTTCTTCTTTTCTTTCTGATACATAGATTTCAGTCAATCCAAGATTTTGTTAGGTCTCAGTAACACAAAATAATGCTGAAATGTATTGTGATTAACAATTACAAATATTTTCATCTTACATGTCATTTGAGAAATTGACACAGATTATGATCAGTACAATATGACTGTTTAGCAAGAACTCCTTTTGTCATATAATCCAAATTCACTCGATTATGTTTTTTGTATCGGACCCTGAAAACAAATTAGTTGTTTGGCTCAAAATATCCTTTTTTGGGTAACATAGGGTGAACTAAACTTGAATACTTTTTGTGAGGGGATTTGTAGGGATTCTATATTTATTTAAGTGGATAAAATAATACTATAGCTCAACTTCAATACAGGCAAGCGCTCAGTAATACTTACACTCGACAGGTATCATTATCTTACATATGTTGAGCGGTGTAAAAGAATGCGGCTATTATAACTTAATTCTCCCTGGCTCGGTCCGTTCTCAAAGGGAAAGATGATAAAAAATATCGAATCTCCTCTTAGATTGATAATGAAGATTTGGACCACGAGTTATCAGAGAAAGATCGAGATTTCTTTTCAGACGAACTTTCCAATATTGGACAATTCTTTCGGATGAACATTCGAGAAACTGTTCCCTTGTTGAAAGATAAGCTCAACAAAAGAGTAGACCATCTTCAGGAATATTTGAATTACGAACGAATGCGAAAAAGCAATTCCACTAACGGAAATAGTAAGTTTAAAATCAAACATTTGACTTCAAGGGTATCAGAGATTTCTCTCCAGCCAAAATTTTTTGTTTTGGGTACCTTATCCCGTCTTTTTTATACACCGGCCCTTATCGGTGCTATTTTGGCACGTGGTGCAATAATTGCTGACGTAAACTGAGCGGAAAAAGTGGCGTTAATTTTTCAACTAGTTTCTTTCATTTAAAGGTTTTATTTTTACATAAGTGTTCCCGTTTCATATCAGACACGTATTTCATATCAGGACAGCGTCTGCCTATTGTTATATCATGCTGATATAAGATCATGCTGATATAAGCAAAAAACAATTTTTGCTTTTCCTCTTTCTGACCAATCTTGCTCCACATCCGTGTGTCAATCCAATGTTAAAAAGCTTGTGAATTAAAATTGATGAGTAAGCAAACGATATCACTCTTATTTAAAAACAAAATCTTTAAGGGGATTTATGTGTGATGTTTAGGAGAAAACATCGTCCATTCTTTTCCAAAACCTTGAAAATTATTCATTTTCTGGACTAGGAAGAAGTGGGATATATAATGTCAATTCAAGTCAATGTTTACTATTGTGTAGCTTGTTTGATATCTAGCATGTTTTTTTTTTACGTTTTACGGTCTTTCATTGGCGTGAGCTAAAAATACGACATGGCGGATTTAGGGCAGGCGTTAAAGGGGCGGCACAGAAGGAAAATCTCTCCCAATTTTGAATGTCTCCATTGTGCAAAGAGCTTTTTAATTCAAACGTCAGCAATAAATACGAGCTAGATTTTTAGTGCTTTGATGTTTTACTATGCTACAAATTTGTGTTTCAATGTAATAACTCTTTCGTCTACGTTTCTATACTTTTCAGATAGAATAGCCAGTGATGTTCTCTTCGAAGATTTGAATTGGCTTCTGCTGATCGCAACCTTCGTTCTCACTGTGGACACAACGGGAGAGAGTGCTCAAGTACCGAATGAAATAGTGGACTGTAGTAATGACTTTTTGACATCCCATCAAAGCTGTGTTGCATCATCCGTCAGATATTTGACCACTATTGGAAAAGAAGGAAACGTCGCCGAAGGTATTGATGAAATCAAATTTGGCAATTATTGTTTTCATGGATCAAGTTCTTGGTCCGGATATCTATCAGTTCAACGATTCTGCTATCTTGTGTGAAAAAAGTCTTTCCTGGGATGTAGTTGTTTCGAAAGTAGATATGATGTTGAGACTTTTTTGAGAGGGGCCGCATAAATTAGGCCTGACAAAACTTTTTTGGCTAAAAGACTGATATTAAGTCAACTCCAAACACTAAAGTAAAAATGAGTAAAAAATCAACAATCTGCAAAGGTGAGTTTACCCGGGGGGGGGGGTACAAGGGTTGGTGAATGAGGGGTATGTGCGGACGGGACCTCCGAAAACTGACCCTTAGAGAGACCAAATTTTAGTGAAAAACTGACCCTTAGAGAGACTTTTTCGAAAAATTTTCCCTGATTTTCAAAAATTTCCTACTCTTAGTGAGACTTTTTGTAATTTTTTCTCTCAAAATCAAATTTTTTTTCTAAAAATCGTGATTTTTCCCACCTACTAGACTATGTACTTTGAAATTTCCTGATTTTTGTAACCCGTAGAGAGACTTTGAAAGGTGAAAAACCCGACCCTTACCGTCCGCACATACCCAGCACCTATTTTTGCCTAAGTACCCCCCCCCCCCGGGTGAATTTAATAAAAATGATTTTTATCATTGAATATAGCGTTTTTATATTTTCATTTTCAGTTGATCCTTGTGTTGGATTATTCACATCCGTCCTGCGCGTGGTGGAAATCCAAAACGAATTTCTAAACAGCAATCTCGTGGCATCGTACAGTCCTGAAATCGCATCCACAGTTCTGTGGTTTTTGAAACGTTGGACAAGAGGCTACCTACCTGGTTATTCAGCACAATTGAAAAATGCGCCCGTGTTAAGCGCTTGTTTTGACGTCACCAAAGAGTGTGGTAGCTTAATGTTGAAAGTTATCCTTGAGACGGCAGAATTGAATTTATATTGCTGGACTGGTGAGCCAGATGTCACGCAGGATGTTTCAAGTTTACTGTTAAGGATATTTCATGATAAAAAGAGGTAAACAAATGATGCATTATTTTATACGAGCTAAGGGGGAGGATGAGCCATGTCCATTTTTCGAAATTGTTAGGTTTTTTTTGCAACTTTTTGAAATCTAAGTCTCAGGTTTTCCTTAATTTGTTCTTAGGTTTCAGTCAAATTCGTACAGGTTTAAAACTATGTAAAAAATCTCAATTTTATGCAAAAAGGAAAGTCTTTTTTTGCGCTTTTCGAAGACGCATTTTGTAATATTATGTAATGATAAGGAGATTTAGCGTTTGTTGCATTATATTCGTAGAGTAGGTATCGCTTTGGCTTTACCAACAGTTTGGACAATAGTAAAAAAGTTCAGCTCGTTTGACCAGAAGATTATGTCATTATCCCCGAAAGTTCAAAGGAATATCATTGAAGCTCTGATGCAAGCTTGTATGCAAGTCCAGGACCCCAAAACTAAAGAAGAATTCCAAACACAAGTTAGTATCGCAAAGAATTTCTTCCCTCTTTTGTTTTGCAATTTTAAGTTCTTCTCTGCTAGGTGTATTAACCTCTTTTAGAGCAGTTATTCTATTAGAATGGTGACTGAATTTCGAACCCCTCCCATCATCAACACTGGAAATATTGAAAATCTTGAGCCTAAATCATAAAGCTTCTATCGTTTCAATTTTTTGATACTTGTACCTGGCCCGTAGCAACCGGGGGGGGGGGTTGGGTCAGCAGGGGCAGTCCCCCCCCCAATAATTTTTCAAAAATAATTTTTTTCATTGTTGTTTTTTTGTTTTGATAAAATAATCGAACGTGTCTGCTCGACCACCGAAAGATAGTTATTTTTCCAGGTTGTATATGGTTAAAAAGTTAGCGAGATTCTCTCATAGCTAAGCTGTCGCATTGAATTTGCAATATTTAAATTAAATTATTTCAATCTGTTGTTGGAAAATAGTTCAAAAATAGGGTCTTTTTATTAAAAAATTCTAGAAAATTCGCCAGCTAACGGGGGCTTCGCCCCCTGAACCCAGCCCTGGACCCGTTGGGGGGGGCTAAGCGCCCCCTAAACCCCCAGCTTAATGCCCCCACAATAATAAATTGCTTCCTACGGGCCTGTTGTACTGTATATAAATCATTACCACGCTTAAAATTTCCCTTTTGAAGCTTCATTGATTATATCGTTCATTTTATAGCTCTTAAAACCCATCATGGACAATTATCTCAAAGTGCGTCAACAAGACAATTTCAACAGGGTCTCACAAAACGAAGAGGTCAAATACACCGTTATTCGCACGCTCGAATGTCTGCGTGGTATTTTCCCGACATGCTTTGCGTCTTTTTCGGACACGCTCTTCCAATATTTCCAACCATTGATCGAAGATACTGTAGCACTGATACTGATTTATGAGAGCTACACCGTCATCATTGTGGCCATCTTGGAAATGTATGTCGATATGATGGAGCATGTTCTATGCTTCTTAAATTCTGTAAGATCTTCTATAAATAAATCCCAATTTTAATTTTTTTAACAACATGATTTCTAATATGCTAATTGCGGATTGGCCATGTGAATTGTGTGTTGCTATTAAATATGCGTGCTGCGAGTAACTTTTAATTTTAGCTTGCACCTTGCACATATAATGGTAACTTGCGACTCGCATCCTATCAATTCGCTTACATTTTAACCCTTGTTTTAATTTTTTTAAAGAAAAATAAATTTTGAATTCAGCTCTTTAGCTCTTTGAATTTAGCATTTTGTCACCACAAATTACTGATTTTGTTGATTTTAACCCTTTTCATAGCGGATATCGATTATAACAATTCCCTTTTAGTTTGTACTTCACCAAAAACTCATATTGTTACTATGTAGAAGAAAAGGTCTAGTAATGACTATTTCTCTTCTTGTTTGTAGAAAAACACGACAACGTTATGTCGGATAACCATTGATATGATGAAAAATTACTCAAAAATCACTAAATGTAAGTGACAGCTTTAACCCTACTTATACTAGGCTTAGGATATGCTTTAAAGCATGCTACAAAACTAATTCAGTCATATTAGGAAATCAGTAAAAAATAATGGAATTGGCAAATTGTAGTTTATACCCTATTAGGCCCAAGCTTTTTTGACTTTTGTATCCCCAGGGGGGGGGGGGGTAGAATCTACCACCCTCGATTATTTTTGATCTAGGAGAGCTACGGTCATGAAATTTGGTACAGATGTTCTCCATCATGACACAAATTTCCTGGAACAGAAAAAAATTTGATGACGTCATTCAAAAACCGATGACGTCATCACAAAATTTCCACCTGTCGGCATAAAGCCAAAATATGTGGTTTACAAAAATGTCTATCACAATCGAACCAATAATGATATTTAGATTCTGTTTAAAAATTCTGAAAGATAAAAGGTCTTCTTTAACATAATTGCCGGTTTTAAAGTTTCCATGAAGATTTTATCTTAAAATTTGTGTTGAAGATGAGTTAAATTTTCAAAATTTGATGACGTCATTAATGATGACGTCATCATTTTAAAAAATTTTTTTCTAATTTTTCAAATTTATATTGTCAATACCTATCACGTGTCAAAATTTGAAGATGATTGAATAAATAGTTTAAAAGTTATCAACAATTTAAAATAATGAGTTTTGAGCGATTTTTGCTGGGTTATATGTCATGTTTCACAATAAAGTCATAAAACTTGATCTGGACAAGCTATAACCCTAAAATTTTGCGAAAATACTCTTAATAAGATTTTGTTTAAAGTCAGAAAGTTTCAAGTCGTTTAAAAAATTTTTCTCCGAGATATACGCAAAAGAACTCCAGCGTGGTAGATTCTACCCCCCCCCTGGGGCTAATAGGTTAAACTACCCCGTAACAATTATCGTATTATCATATAACACTTATATTACCGTATTACATGGATTATAAACAATTCAAGTCTACCTTATGGAACTAATTTTCGCGGTCGAAAAAAAATATCCGAAAAATTGCATTTCGCGGGTTCAAATTTTTGCGATTTTGACGAAAAACCGCGAAAAACGCTAAAATTAATTCCCGCGAAAATTAGTTCCAATAAGGTATACAATATCAGGTGAAGACTGTAACATTAGAATGATTTGCATTTTATCATGTAATGGTCACTATACCTTATGTTATCATGGAGTCCGCGCCTTCTTTTCAGTGAGTTTTTATTTCACTTTCATTATGAAAAGAATTTAGACCTTTTCATAAATTTCGTCACACCCACAACGCTTACCTCGTTTTCAAAGATATTGCTATGATAATTGATTCCCAAACGAGTTCATAAGAAGTGTACTCTATTTAAAAAATTAATACTTAAAAACTCAAGGGACACAGTCACCATGGTAATGGTTTCAAAACGAGGCACACGCTGCACGAAAAATCCTATTTCACCTTATTTTTTTTCCACTTGAAGCGATCAAGAAAACAGACAACGACCAAGAAGATGAAGAACAGTATAATGATTTGCTTTTGTTGATTCAATTGTTAAGTCATATCCTCTCAAAAGACTTCCTTGATCTGGGCGGTGAGTAGCTCCCTATGATGTTTGGAACTATGGTTTTGAGTCCATTAGCTTTAAGTGTGCATAAATCTTTCATTTATCAACGGATAGAGGAGAACAAAACATAAGGATAAAAAGTTAATTTTTTTTTCTTCTTCATTATTCATCTTCATTTTCGAGAATTTCTTGGATCAGTTTTCTACAAAATTTAAGTGTTTTTAATTATCTTTTCAACCAATTTAAGCATTTCTTGATAAAGGGGCAATTAAAACAAAGATTAGTGCACACTTAAAACGAATGGACTTGACAACATTAATTGTATGCTAGACAACCACCATGAAAAACCTTCTCCTTATCGACCAGCTCATGCCACCTGAAGAGAATGTGGAGACTGGGGTAGGCAAAGCCTCAAAAAGCCTATTAGTGCTAGGTATTCCACAATACACCGTGGCTAACGTTCCTTATTATTTAGTGATACACGCTTAATTAACTTTCAATTCACGCTTGATTCAAAAACTCCGTCTTTAAAAGGACATCATTAACCCATTTCCTGCCAATTTTTTACACAGCATCTTTGAACCTCCCTTCTGCGTTGCGCATTGCTGCGTTCCTATTGTTAATTTTGCTTTGTTAGCATATATCTTGAATAAATCTACAGCAGTTTGCCAATTCTAATTTTGGCCTATGAGTAAACCATTCCGTTCATTTTTGTAGAACTGCAAGGTGATAAAGAGGATCTAGCATTGTTCGGCTTACAGAATTGTTTTTCTCTAGATACCAAAGAAAATGAAGACTCAGTTTCTCCTGTCGATATTGTTCTGTATGGTCTGCAAATTGTTATACCACTTATTACTCAAGAGTTGCTGAAGGTAAATTGTTTTTCTTTACACGCCCTCACTCACGACGAGAAGAATTTTATTTATAAATACGTGCTTGAGCAACGGTCAAAGCCTAAGAACAAATTTGGAAGAATTGTCTGAGCGTCGGATTTTAGAAATTAAGGAAATACTGATTATATTCCCTAAGAAAGAGAACACCTGACCTTACCAACAAGGATATTCGAAAATAGTCTAGAGAAACACTCAACCTAACCTCCCCCTGCAGTCTCTCTGCAACACTTTCTTAAAATACACTTTTTGTAATTCATTACTTTTAAACTTTCTTTTTCCCACTACTACAGTATCCTAAGCTAAGTAGTGAGTATTTCAAACTGGTGACATTTGTATGTGAGGTGTATCCAGAGAAACTGAAAGTATTACCAGAAGAATTATTCAAAAGTTTCATGGCTTCCATTCAAATGGCCATTTCTGAGTATCCTTTTCATCGTTTGCTTTTCCAGATTCTTTATGACCAACCAATCGTTTGACTCTTAATCCATTAAGTTCCACTGGCAGACAGATCGCGAAAAACTTAGGGCAAAATACAAATGTTTAGAGGCCGACTTTGTAAGCTTGAATTCTTTAATACTTTTAAACACATTCTCGAAACCACTGCGTCCGTGCGCAATCTTGTTCAAATAATTCATTTTGTGTAAACTATACTGTAGTATAAACCCCAAAACTTTTACATCTTCGATATACGATAAGTTAGACCGATAATTTCCTTTTCTAAAAATTTTTTTTCCATAACTCTCACTTTTAATATAAACAGTTTAAATACAGAGGTTGCCAAGTGTTCATTAGACGCATTGAGCTCACTTGCAAAATATCTACATAATGAGTGCGATCGAAACGATCCCATCAACCTACCTCTACACAACGCTTTACTCCATTTCCTGAATGTAAGTTATAATCACTGAGCTTTATTCATACCCCGGAGGCAGTTTCTCAATCCCGGCCAAGCAAAATATTTTGATCGGAGTTTTTTTTAAAGTGGTAACAGCATCGAGAGCGTTAGATCTACTCCGCTTGTACACAAGTGATGTAGCGCCGTTTGTTCGTTAGGCAAAGTTTTAACACTACACTGGTTCTTTGCGGGTACCACTCCGATCAAATATGGCGGATATAGCTTGGTCCAGGTCTTATAAAGGTTATTAGTAATTATACCCATGACTGATTACACCTATTGTTTATCTTAAGTCCTTGCTGTTACTTTAGGTGCAAAAAACAATCGTGAGTCCGAACTTTACGACAAACTCTCTTAAAAAAAAGACTAATATTTGCTTAGTTTCTGCTCGTTTTAAGTTTTTACATTTTTGGAATGCTTTTATATTGATCAATACACCCTTACATACGAAGAAATCCTGAGTAACATTCAATTTCAAATAATCCTTTGTATACTATTACTAGCAGTACCACTAGAAACCTGATCTACAGTAGAGATTCTTTAAATCGAACTTCTATAACTCGATTGTCTCCTTAACTCGAAAAAGCTTTCTAGTCTCTTCAGTTAACAATGCCCTATAAACTTTAATCCTTGACACGAACAAATTTGTGTTCTCCGTGCGTATTCGAATTTCGGAGACTCCACTGTGTGAAGTCCAAAATTTTCCCCTGCTGATTCGCCGAATCTGAAAGATGAAATCCTTGAAAGATGCTCCACAAGCCCTAAGCTTAAAAATGTTATTTTAAATTTTTTTTCTCAAGATGGTGTTTGAGCACATTGTCTTGGGTCATTTCAACATGGAGTTAATTGAGCCGGCAGCCGAGTGTTTTTTCCTTTTAATTTGTTGTCACCAAGAAGAATATTTGAAATTAGCCAATAATCTGATTGCCAAGCAGCACGTGACCAACGAGACGTTCAAACAACGTCTTATAGATGCGTTCCAAGTAAGTACATAAGTATTATTATAACTTTATAAGTATTCAATGCTCTAATGCAGTCGTGAGAGCTGCACTCTCAAAGAAAACCCTTGAAAATTGAGTTATTATGAAGCGAATTTTTTGGGGAAATATAACTGATTAAAGTTTCTAATTATCAGGAGAATGAATGGTTTCTGGTCTTTCTAAGTAGAAAAAGCTAATAATAAAATAGGGTGATTTTCTTTGGCCAAAAATTTTAATTCAACACAAAAAAATTAGTTCATCAACCTCATTTCTTTCTCCTTTCTTTTTTCAGCTTTTGACACCGGTCGGTCTTCAGCTCTCACCCAACCGTCAAAGCTTGCGACAATTCCGAAAGAACCTAGAAACATTTTTACAAAACGTCAAAGGCTTCCTATGCTTTAAATAGTATAGATTAAATGAAATGGTTAAGATGGCTTTATGAGAGGCGTGGATTGTGCCTGAGAGAGAAAATCAATTCGAAGCAGTCAGTAGTTTTATCCTACTTTGTTGCATAAGCCTCGTAGGACCTTTTCCAAATTAATCAAATTAGACTAAAATCTCATCTTCGAAAAATTGTTCATCGTGTTAAATTCATTGGTGTAGATATTAACATCAATGACGGCATGGACAAACAGAAGTAGTAACGGAAGAGAGTATAACCTTTCGTGTGAGAATTGAATGGACATTTGAGCAGAAATGCAATCGTCGTTGTTGCTGGAAAAGTATCAAGGGATTTATTTAGGGATTCCTGCACATTTAAGGAGTTTTGGTTTGAAAAACGAAATTTTTTTACAATTTTTATGATTTAGAGGAACAATCATTTTGAGCAAAATTTTTATTATTTTCTGTATTTATTAGATAGGTAGATCAAAGATTGTTTTTCAATTGTTTATAATGTATCCGAAAAGATAGGCTAATGAACTAAGAATTATGCGAAACTTGAAAGAAATCATTTCAACTTTTGACGATGCCCCAATAGGTTATAAGATTTGTCCCTTTTACCAAGGATTTGAGCTTTTTAATCAGTTATCTGTTTGTTTTCGCTTGTACTGTATGGGTTTATTCTCAGAATTTGTTTATCATTTCAGAGATTTGCTTTAAATTTGACCCTATCAATGACCTAAGCCAACTTCTCTGGAAATTTGTTACCTATTTTATCATAAATAAATAAAGGACAGGATCTTGCGCCTCGATCTAGAAATTCAAGAGGTCAAAAATATAGTGAATGAAGGTACAACCGTCGTGATGAAATTTAGGTTTTCACTACCTGAGCTGCTTTAAAAAAGTCCTTCAGACAGCTTTTGCCCAGAAATGAAGCTTTTGAAAGTGTGAATTGTAATATTTTTGAAATGGCTTTTTTGAAAATTTTGAAAAACTGAGGGACAATGACCCTCCTGCCTCCCCCACTCTGTTTTTTCGAAGTCTTTTTTTCGGATACTGTGACGATTTCCCAATGCCTTTTAAATAGGAAACTATTGTTTATTCGGCGTTTTAAGGTGTTTTAAGAATCTTTTGGCTCAAAATAATCACTTTCTACTCCTTATTTAGGATAGTAATATAAGATTTCGAAAGCTCAAACACTAGGTACAAGCATGTTTTCAAGTGAAAAATAAGGAAGGATTAATAAATCAAAACGTGATAATTTTTTTCATCTTTAACCTCTCCGGACTTTGACTAATCATATCTCTTGAGATGCGTGAGTTATACTTATACTTATTGCATGCTACCTCTAGATCAGTTGAGTGTTTTTAGAGCATAGTTTGAATATCAAATTGAAGAGGGCCTACCACGAGCTTCCCTCTTGGTGCAGTCAAAGAAATTTTCCCTGGGACGTTGATCGGAGGGTAATAGAGCATGTTGACCTTTCTCTGAGGCCCCTTTGCCTAATTAATTTTTCTGACATTTATTTAAACTGTTCCATTTTCTTCATAGATATAGAAATAAGGAATACTTTAAAAGCAAATATAAAATGGCTAAGAATGGTAAATTCAAGACGCTGTTGTGGTAATGTATAAATCTATTTTTCGTGTGTTTTACCTACAGAATTTCTGCCACAGCGAATTTTCAATCATCTTCCAATGTTGTTAGATATATCAGTTATTTTATGTCCCGCCCTTATTAATGTCGTTTTATTACAGTCATTTTCAACTAGCACTGATTTTTGAGGGATGTCGGTAACGCCATGGTCTAATCAATATGAATCAAGGGGGGGGGGGTCGGTACTAAAATCTCAAACATGTTGTTTAGTGACGTGGTGGTATAGACCAGCGTCCGAGTTTCAGAAAAGGCCTTAAAACAGGTTTTCGTAGGGCACCCCTTAGATCAGGGCAAATTTTTGATATTTTGTCAATTTCGCCTTATAGAAGTCACAAAAAAAATTTGCCTCTGAAAAACCCTGCAGTTTTCGAGTAATTCGATGTTTAAAATCACATTTTACTCGATTTTACTCGATTACTGGTAGCAATCGAGTTTTGCTTATACGAAGGGTTTACTCAATGGAAAAAGAATAAAAATTGCCAGGATGGATAATAACATTGTAAAGATCATTTCTATAATCATCAAAAGTCTCTTGTTACCAAAGTGATTTTCATCATTTTTATATCATTTTCACAATTCTTTCGTGATTTTTCAAAAAAATTAAAAGTTTTCTCGTTCTAAATAAAACTTCTTAAGTTCAATTACTTTATTATTCAGTCAAATGTTTTTAGTGTTTAATCAATTCATAAAATAGCATCAATTAAAAGTATTAATTCTTGCAAAAATGAATATCATATTGCAAAAAATCAGCACGGACAATGGTCCCGAGAAGACCTCCTTTTGTCAAAATGTCTCTATAAATTTTATTACATGTGTACCAAAATAACACTTCTCTAAAATGGGGTGGTGGTAAGCAAAAAAGTCTCGAAAATGCTTTTAGTATTCAGATATGCCTGATGATTTAGTACCAACCCCACCCCCTGTATGAAGATGGCTGTAGAAATGATTACCAAATGTTTTGATATTTTTAATGAATTGTATTTTCTACAAAACAATAATAAATTTTGATGTAAAATTTCTGACTTAAAAATATTAATATACGTCATAAAGGTTTTCTGTTTAAATACTGATATTAAAAAAAAGAGAACTTTGGCCCTTTTTTATAAGAATTATTACTCTGTTAAAACTTTAACTTAATTTACTTCAGGTTGTATGTTTTGATCAATCAATCTCACCTTAAAGAATTTCCTTCACCCAAAAGGTATGTCGATTTGCTTTGTTTTGTTCTGGTCAAAATAATCCTGAAAAAAATATTTTTAAAAATATGTTTATTTTACAAAAAATGTATGATATAATATTCTATTTACAATAAATTTAAATTGTGTTTGACTGCTAATGAACGAGAGTTATTATTGAAGATCACCAATTCGAGGCTAGGACTGGTTTTTTACGAAAAGCTGCTCCTCCCAAAGCGTTTGCGAATGCAGCAACTTTCCCTTGCTCCATTCTTGAATCATAACCATTTGGGGTACGAGGTTGTGTTTTTGTTCGATTGGTTGGATGGTATGTTGCCCGGCGATGAAATTTCGGACTTGGTGTACCAACACATGTCCGCTCTATTGGATATTGTTTCAAAGAAAATGATCTTTTGAATTCTGTCCCCGGCTGTCTTTCTTCGTCTTGCGTCTCTGATTGGCTACGAGAAAACTGGTTGTTTACTTCTGATTGGTGAAAGCCATGCTTATTTGAATCTAATTGGCTTCGGACGTGTTTGTTCGAATCTGATTGGCTACGAGCGTGTCGATAGTCGATAACAAGAGGCTTGCGTTCGGCGTCTTTTTTCAACTGTTCGATCTTTTTCTCTCTTTCTTGTCGAAATTGTTCTTTAATGTTCTTTATAAATTCTGCTGATCGAGGTAAATAATCGAATGGTTCTTGAGTAGGCTCGATCGTTTGACTTCCCCATTTTTTATGAAGATTAGCAGAATCGCCATTTTTTTCCTCCATCTTTTCCAAATTTTCCTTCGTATGAACTGTTCCGGTTTTCACATACTCCGGTTGATACACCGGTATACAACGATATTTAACTGGATGGATTTCTGATGGAGTTATGGGAGTTTTTGTTTGTTTTGTTTTTGAAGCTTGGTTTTCTTCACGATGACTATTCGTTTTATTTTCGGTAGTATTCGTTATTGACGAGTTTGTACCGAAGTATCCGCTATCGAACGAGCAATTATCCGAATTCAAGCGACAATCTTGTTTCTCGTTTTCGGTACCGTGATCTTTACTAGTCGACTTTTTGGTAGTTAAGAAGACCTTGGTGCGGTTCGATTTGTTGTTCCCATGGTTACTATTGTGTGAGATGATTTTGACGGTTGTCTTTTTGTTGTTCGTACGTTCCATTTTCGCTGAGTCAGCTGATTCTAAAGAATAAAGTATATAAGTTCATCAAAGATGCAGAAATTTGTAAATAATATTAAAATTCGATTTCCAGATTGACTGAAAGCAAGAATTTTAGTTCATATTACATAATAAGGTCGAATAAAATCCTCCTAAAGCTCTCTAAGTGTCTCAAAGTGCCTTTCCCGCTTGTCTCAAAAAGGGATACAAACGTTTTATTTTATAAGCTAATTCTCATACTGACTTTTTTAGTTGCAGTGAATTGAAAATTGTGAAGATTTTGTTTCAAAATTTTGAGACCACAGTTAAGGCTCTGGAAACATTCATTTTTACGTTACCATTTTTGATTGTGCCAAAGCAAGTTTTTGACTGTCTTTTTTTGCTAAAACAGTATGGGCCATTTCGTAATTAATTAATAGGAGAAACTTTATGACTGTTTAAATTGCTTTTGTTAAATTTGGAAATCTAAAATTGATTTGAAAGAGTGAGAACACTGGATCAATGAGACAGGTTTGAATTTTTTTTTTGAACGGCACTAAAAATTTCACACGCATAGACGTTTAGATATGTTCTAGCATAATTCGTCGAAAAATTAAGAACATCGTAAGAACATGCCCAGCCTCAGTTTTGAAAAAAAAATACAAGAAACTACAATTGTTTCCTCTTTTCAGGCAGTGTTAACTGAACTTAGGGATGGATTTTCTAAAATCGAGAGTCAGATATTTTCCAAATTTTACCAATTTTAAGTGCTCTTTATTTTGCATGATATTGTCGATTTAGAGTAGTCTGAAAAATTAAGAACGCATTTAAGAACATTTTAGGCTGAAAATTTCTAAAAAAATAAGCACATCCGGGCTCAGCCAAATTTTAGGTGTTCTAATAAAAAGAACGTGTACATCTAAATTCAGTTGAGTTTTGTTGGATTTCTGTTGGATGCTCATTTAAAAAAAAGTTGTTTGTTTTTGTCACATGTTCGATGAAACTTTAGTCTTTAATCTTTTTTTTTTGAAAACCCCCTGATTAAATTTCATGAGTTGTTAACATCACTCTAACAGTTCATCTCACTTTGACATCTCATCTAGCACCTTATCTATAGATAACATATTTTGTCTTACCCATTATACTGAATAACAAACCTAACATAAATTATGTTAATTATTTCTAAATCTTTGATAGACAGATAACGCTTTGATATATTATCTTTTCAAAACATTTAGCCTCTAATCTAATGAACTTTGGAACACAGGCTAGTCAAACTTTTTTCGTGAACAGCGGCTATACTAAACTTTGATATACATTTTATACAAACATGAATTAAAAATTGCTATTGTCTTTTTTTCATAACTTAATGATGAGGAGCTATAGAGATCACACATAGTAGAAAAAAACATCGAATTATTTGAATAGTCAATAGCCTATAGCGGGCAGATTATTTATGATAAAGGGGAGATTAACCCAAGTCAAAACATAGAGATTATTTCTTGATGAGGTTCAAGTCAAGCCAATTTCTTTTTTACTGCGGTTTGTCTTTGCTAATACTTGATTAACATAAATTAGCATAAATTATCAATTTATTCGGTTCAATTTTTTTACTCAATTTGGTCAAAATATTTGGGATAGTTCACACAGCACAAATTCTTTCCATTACAAACAAAACTTTTAACATTGAACACATTCCAAAAGTATAAAGAAAGATTTTAGACCTTATTTTCTTATGAAATTCCATTTATTTAGTTCTAATATATAAATTCTGCTCAGATAAATATGAAGTTTAAAACTTTGAATACAGTGAAAACCATAAAGGAAGCCCATTGCCACACCCTTTTAAAAACTGAAATTGAGAAAATATTGCATGTTTCGATTGCCACACCCTTTTAAAAACTGAAATTGAGAAAATATTGCATGTTTCGATTGCCACACCCTTTTAAAAACTAAAATTGAGAAAATATTGCATGTTTACAACCATCAAAGGCTTCCTTTGTGTTTCTCATAAGAACTTCATCTTTTTATTTACAAATTAAATTTCACACATAATGTCATGAAAAATGAACGGTGGGGATTTTTGGTACGTGTGTGAGTGAGAGGGGATCTGATCGTGCTTCAAGTATACTTGTTGTATTTATCTCACGAGATAAAGTCATTATATTTACATCTGATGGAAAAAATGTAACGAATTTCGTTGAACCAAAGTATTCGTAGAAAGTATTCAAATATTGCTTTAAATTCTAAACCTTTTCAATTCATCTAACTTCAAAGTTGAAAGATTTCTTAGCTTACTTTTAACTTACCACAGGCGAAAATCCCAAAATTGCAAGTCTTCACTCTGTTAACAATTTCGTCTTAGCTACTTCTCAAGCTCTTATGACTTAATGAATACACTTGGCTTTCGCTAAAGGCTCATTCTCTAATTGCAAAATTACCTTTAAATCTACCCACGTATTGCAGAATAAACATCACTGTCAAGTTAATTATCATATCAATTACTTCTCAATCCTTCCTTAAACAAATATTACAAAACTTAACTTTCAAAATACCAAACGTCTGATTCAATGTCTGAAAGCCCTACGATGGAGATCTGTACTATATTAAGCCCACTTCCTGGCAACTGTCACTCTAAATGCACTTCACCATCGTTCTCTAATGACGTTTGTTGACCCGCAATTTGGTCACCTTTCGAAAATTCGAAAAATTTCTAATTAGGAACTTAGGGTAAGACCAGCCATTAAACCATTGTCTTTTCCAAAACAAACCTTAAATACTTGAGTGTCATGAACTTTAGGGAAGCGATTTCACGTGTCGCGTGCTATTTTTCAGATTCTGATTGGCTAGTGTATATGTTTGTGTTGTGTGTATGCGTGGTGTAAAATATTGCTTAAATGCGGAAATGCGGAGTGTGTTTGCAAGTTTTGTAAAATAGCAATTTGTGTTGGATTGACCCTTATTCAGTAGTCTCTTATACCAAAGGAGGGCTCGGTATCAAAAGTCCAGAGTGTTAGTTGAATCAAAATATTGTACTTGTTATGGCTTGCACAAAATGACAAAACAAAGTTCACCTTAAAGTTAAAAACAACATTTAGCCTGCTGAATTGTTGATTGGACAAATTGCAAGCGAGGGGTTAAGTTATGTTCTTTAAGAATCAAAAGTTGGTTAGCTTTGAAGATTTTAAATCACTGTTCAGTGTTAGTGGTTAGAGTCTGAGTGAAAAGGGTCAATCCATTTAAGAGATGTTATAACGTGCTTTCAGGAATCGATAAAAATGAATAATGTTGAATACGCGGTGGTTTAATCACAGTTCGTTTCGTATGTCCAGTCGTTCGCTTACCTATAGTCTGATCTCTCTTTTCCTTGCATTCACCATTTACGATATCACAGCTCTCATTACACCTGTGTTTAGGTGCTAACATTTGTTCTTCGCTCGGCCGCGCTTCCATTTTGTTATTAACGCCGTTTGTAATGTCAGTTAAGGATCGTGTTTGTTGTTTTTCTTTATACGCTTTTTTCTTTCGTACGGTAAAATTGAACTTCAATTGTAAGGGTTTCAGTGAAGTATGATGATGTGATGTAAGGTTCGATCGATTCTCATTCTTCTGATCACGGTTATACTGCGTAAACTGTTTCACGTTCAACTCTAATGTCTTTTTGGAGATTTTGATGGTTTTTATAGGTGTAATGTTACTGTTTGTCGAGGGGTTTGTCATGTCTGCGTTTAAGGCTTTATCTACATTTTGCTTTCCCGAGTTATTGTTGACATCGCAGCCATCACAGCTATCGTTTGAAAATTCGTCATTATTTATCAAGGGCGGCGAGGGCGTGCTGGAAATAGAAGAATCTGTATCATCCATAAACGCTCTTGGTTTTGAGTCATAGCTATTAGTCTTTTGAAATTGTGGTGGCTGCCATTTGCTGCCCGTCCCTTTGGGCGTTGTCGGGAGATTTTCATCGTTCGTGGTTTCTTCTGAGTCATCACTGAGATGAGTTTTATTGATGCTTCGTACATTACGTAATATTTCTTCGATCTCAGGGGTCTGGATGCGTGTCGACACTTCATTCTTTTTTCTGTTAGAAAATTGACGTATTCGGTCGGAGACGGATGAAGATCGTTCCTCTGACTCCTCATTATTTGTCTGGTCTGTATTTTGCTTTTGTTGTTCAGGTGTACCTGGTCTGTGAATTACACGTTTATGTTTACGTTGGTTGCGTGGTGACGGGCTACCATTTTGTTCACGTTTGCCATCTATGGAAGTGTGTTCTTCTTTGAGTGGAGGTTGTTTGACAACCTTGGTGATCAACCAGCCAGGTACAGGCTCTTTTTGCTCCTTCACATTTGGCTACAAAATGAAAGAATATTTAGATTAAGTAACAAATCTTTGGAAAGTAACGTTAATATTGTCCTAAATTCTTTTAGCACAAATTTTATCAACTATAATCAACTGTATAGATGAACTTAGAATGAACCTTTAGCTTTGCCTGTTATACAGGTTTGCCAAAGTGGAAACTTTTAGAGCTCTTTGAGGTTTCATTACGGCTCTGTTTCCATTTCAAAAGTTCGATAAAGCCATTTCGTTGACTAGAATAATTTGTTCTGTGTGTGTGTGTGAAAAGCCAATATGATGGCTTCAGAACGATTTCTTTTCTGACTGGAAAAGAAGCGTAATATATAAACATGTTTTTGACTGTGACAACTGCATAAAGTTACTAACCCAGAACTGCCTCCTTGGTGTATCAATCCACACCATAATTTATAAAGACCAAAGTTGTTTTTTATTCTCAACGTAGTATCACCACTAGTGTTTAAACAAGTTACTGAACTTTATGAGGGGACGTGTTTGTGGTTTATATAGTGGCCTCCAGATAAGTGACTAGTAAATTCCATTAAAACTTTCATTGATTGAGAAAGAGATTCAATTACATCTCTTGATTGGTTTCCTCAGTAGGACAACTATCAACCAGCAGGAAAAATGAGATCTCAAATCCCTTCGCCGCACACAAAAACTCTCTAGACGTCAAACATCACCCTTATGAATGACGTCATGTTTGGCTTTGGACGTTTTATGGATGTTCATAAGATCTTTGAGATTGACTCAAGCTGAGACGGTCTCGCCATCGGGATTTTAGTTCGTGATTAAGTTTACTGTTTTTAATTGTAGAGACTTTTCATAATGTAATATTCATTCAGTGTAATTTTTTTTCCTACTGTTTGAAACTCATTACGAGTTTAATTTTAATCCCTTGTTTTCCTTTGTTTAATTAACGACCGCTCATTAAAACCATCCACAGTTTTAAGTATCTAAGTAAAGAGACATGATTCGTATTTTGTAACATACGTGATTCGGTATCAAAATCTATACATTTGATTTTTACCGTTTTTATTCTACCAAAAGTAGAGTTCTGAGATAGATTCCATGAAAATCCTTAAGAAAGCCAATGGCCAAGACCAATGCATTGCGTTTTATTGCGACTTTATGTAGAAAAATATCAAGCGGTCTTGAAACCGTAGTTTAAAGGTAATTGAAGTCAACAAATTCTCTTTGAAACACCTTAAAGCGTCCTAACTAATTCTTGAAAAACCTTTAACAAAATGATAAAATTGTATTTACAAGCACTTACCTCGTGTGCGTCAAAGACATCCAGAGACATTTTTCGATGTTTTTGGTTCAACTTTTCACCAGAATTTCTTCGTGGAGGTGTCACTGTTGATTGTTCAATGAATTGAGTCACATCTATCGTTTTATCTCCATTACTCGGCGAACCAAGGAAATCTGCACTGACATCAAATGATTGTTTTCTAGTTACAATCCCTTTCGCACCCTTTGGAAATAATTCCCTAGGGGAGGGTGACGCCGTTTCCGCTTTCTTTTTGATATTTGCCGCCATTTTTTCTAAGTCTCCTTTAGAATCACATATCAAACTATTCCGTATGCTTTCCACGATTTCTTGAGATTTCCGTAACTCGTTGACATCAGCGGAGCTATTCGACCGTTTGTGTCCGCGCATACGAATCGCAGGATCTATAACTTTTAAATGATTGGAACTATTGTTTTTAGTATGTTGTTGATGTTTTTCGTTTGTCGTATTATCTATGCTTACTTTTCGACGCGAAGTATCTGTATTTTGTGTTTGGTCAATTAAAGTCACTACATTATCTTCTTCATCATCTGCAAGGTTTTCTGTCTCACCGAGATTCGGATGTGACCTAGTTTTAGAGTCTATTTTCTTCCCGCGGAACGTAAAGCGTTTAGGATGATGATTCCGAGTGTTTGAGGTTGGTTGACTGTTTACATTTTCTGTAGATAAGTTCGATTTTTTAATAATTTCTAATTTAGCGAAATGGTTCTCTTTAGCCTTCGAGCGTTCTTTCTTGTTCTTCAGGTATCGATCTAGCCTAGCTACCAACAAATGATAAACTGCTGATGCGTGGACAGCCCTAAAAGGAAGAGAGAGATACAAAGGTTTATAAGGAATTCAAAGCTATCTGATTTTTTTTTTGACTAGGTGGACTTAGTGAGTCCTCTTTATTTATGTAAATTATTCAATATTTATCACTTAGAGATGACAAATCAAAAGTGGAAAAAACATAAACCTTTTAGAGATTGAGGACTGTAGTTAGGAAAGTGGATCTACTAGAGGTTTTATTCAGCTAACGGCTATCTTCGAAGAAGGAAATACCTGTTTGATACAACAGCGTTTATGGTATCTTTAGTTCTGATCCGCAATGTCATTTTCATGTAGGCGAGGACTGGCTCACAAAGTTCTTTCTTCTGGTACATCATATCTCCAAGAGGTATGGAACGAGGAATGTATTCGGTCCCAGTAAACCACTTGTGTTTCATGACTTGTTTCAGGGTGATCCTCCACTCGGCCACCGGTTCCAGTAAACGCATTAACAGATCACGGCATGCTAAAATGGATGATTTTCAAAAGAAGAGTGTAAGTAATAATTTCATTGAAAATTAAAAAAAAACTCACCGTAATTATTTGGGTGTATCGAGGATGATAGGAAATTTCGCAGTTTTTTACCGAAAAAGTCGAGGCGCTTTTTTGAATTTTTCCTATGCAAATTTTGTTACTGATATGGTAAAGGTTGTGCTAGCCTCGTAGAATTTGTTGGTTTACCTTGTGAGAGGAAGGAAGGAACGGGCGTCATTTTTCGTTGCATCATTTTCTCATACATTTCCATCACGTTGAAAGGTTCCATCATGTAGGGTAAAAATCCCGTCAACATTGCATACATATTGATGCCACTAATATGAAAAACAATGAAATTTGTTCATAGACTCGGAATTTGAAATTTAGTTACTACTGTGGAGTCTCTTTAACTCGAACCTCTATAACTCGAACACATTTTATGGTCCCTTCAGTTAACAATGCCTTTATAAATCTTACTCCATGGCTCGGAATTTCCTAAATTCGAACAAATTTATTGTGTTCCTCGTGCGTGTTCGAGACTTCAATCTACATAATACTTTCCAATCTCTAGAAACTCTAAACTTTGAGACTTGTTAGTAGAAATCTATGGAAGATAACATATACTTACGGTTCAAATGAATAAAAGTAGATAAAAGTTTTTAGTACTCGATGCCCCAAAAGGTTAGGCATACAGTAGATTACAGTTTTTGTTTTGTACCATGAAAAATGTTAATGTAATGCTCACATGCTCCAGATATCAACTTGTGGACCGTATTTCTTTTGTGCCAAAAGTTCGGGTGCAGCATATGCCGGACTGCCACAATGAGTGTTCAAAAGTTGCGGAAATACCCCGGTCCTCTCAAACTCTTGCATACAGTCTTGTGATAAAGTGTTACTCAAACCGAAATCTAAATAAAATGGAAATAATTTTTTTTAATGTTTTGAAGCCATTGATGATTTAGCTTGTTCATTCAGCATCTACAGTAACATGGATTGATTTATCCAAACCAGGAGTAATCTTTTTTTTGCTTTGAGGTCAAGCGCCGTGAGCCGTGATTCATACTCCTTTGGGAGTAGGACTCATCCCGAATGCACTCGGATGGCTCATATCTATCTAGATCAAGCTTTTGAAATAGATTTGGAGAATTCTGCAAACAATTTGGGAAGATTTTTTTACTCGGATCAACAAGATTAGCTTATGAAAGGGAATGGGAAGGAATGTAACATGGTGTCAATAGCAAGGTTAAACTGGAATGTCAGAAAGGAACGAACCTATAATCTTTAGATCTTCGTTATGACTCAAAAGGAAATTTTCGATCTTCAGATCTCTAAAACAAAAAACACAAAAAATGTTTAGTACAAGGATGTTATCAATAAATAAATTCAAAGACTTGCAGGAAATATTTACAGTACTTATGTGAAAGGAAGTTTTGATAAATGTCAAAATGTTACTGTTTTCTTAAGAGGTGTAGGCGTTTCCCTCTCTGAAAGATATACCAGATTATTTTGAAATCCCAGTGAAAATATCCTGCTATAGGATCTTGTTCTTATTGACATTATCATCAGATTTTGACCGTCTCTAATCTGACATTTCTAAAATCCTTTTTTTTCGTGAACGTGGTCTCCACAATTGTTTATTTATCAGATTAAGATTTTTTGATTTTTTCCTGTCCATACGCCATATAAATATTTTGTAACAAATCTTAAAAGGATAATCAGATGGTTTGAGATTTTTCGGCATGTGGATTGTCCTGGGCAAAAGCTCAAAATATTTTAGTTCTTAACCATTTTCCAAGTCAAAACAATAGAATTTCCAAGTAAGACCCGTGTGAGAACCCATTTTTAAAAATTCCAAATTGTGATATCTCGAAATGATTTACTCAGGTTTTACTCAAGCCACATAAGGTTTCTACTGACCAAACCATCTGATAATCCCTTTAACTATTTAAACCCAATTACCTGTGGACAACACCAGATTTGTGCATACCATCAACGGCCGAAACCAATTGTGAAACTAGTCTCCGTACCACATGCTCGTCTAGCCTCTTTCTGCTACAAATATAATCCAAGAGCTCTCCACCATCAGAATATTCCATGATGAGATAGTAATAATGATCCGTTTCTAAAACTTCATACAACTGAATGATATTGGGATGGCGTACCAGTTGGTGTATTCGTGCTTCACGACGAAGGTTCTTACTTATATATCGGTCCTCGCGTGCTCGTTTCTTGTCAATGATCTTAACAGCAACCTTAATGTATAGAGAATCAGATCATTAAAATATTGTTGCTTTGTAGTCTGCATACTATCTTAAAGTATTGAGGACACTGACTGGCAGAGAGTGTTTTATCTGACGTGAACAATGAGCCAAAAATACTGGGGAACATTCTTACGCTCCGTTTATCTATAATATTCGAAGATCAAAATTGAGAAATTTTTTTTAATATGTACGCGTTATTGAGATCTTGAGTCATAGGAGTTTGTTAGTTACTTTCCAAGAATTATGTTCTAGTTTAGAAGACATTTAAGCTATAAAGGTTCAAGTTATAGAAAGATTCTCTGACCACGTTCACAAGCTATGAACATAGCCATTCTACTGGCTAAATTCAATTTTTACGTCATTTCTAACCAATAGAATGGCTTCATTTCGCTTGGAAACTTACCCGTTCACCAGTGATGATGTGAAGTCCTTCTTTAACTTTAGCAAAAGATCCTTCACCAAGCGTTTTCCCAAGTAAGTAACATCCTACACGTCGGCCTTGTTTGAAAGGCTCAATTTCATATTTGGAGACTGACGTCACCTCTCTTGGTAAGGTTTCCATGGTGATTTGGTTTTGACACCTGTTGGTGTGTTATATTTTGTTTTAGCTTTAGTTCATTCTAAAGGATTAAGACATTGCATGTTTAGATTATTACGTATTGTGAAACTACTGTATGCAGACTTTGTAATTGGTTAATTATTGGTCATAGGTCTGTTTATTCTCTACCCTTTCCTGAAAGCTCCTTCCCTCTGTAACCATAATCTTCGAATCTTTCTCTGAAACTATACAAATGACGGACATGATTAGAACTATCCCCTCTAATGGCCCTTGGAGGCACTGGATTTGAAAACTTCCTTACGTGCTGTCCCAAAATTTGACCTTTAAAATCAGATCCTTGCAGTGCATAAAAAATTTAGCCAGAAATCGACCATTTAATCTTTACAGGGTAAAGCTCCTATCAATCCCTACATCGCACTTCGGCTTGGGGAGGCCTAATAATAACTACACGTGTTTTTTTTATAAGAACGTCAAAAATTTTCGAAGCCTTTGGATGTTCTTAGTTTTTTGGATTTGAAGCCTAAAAATGTTCTTAAAATGTTCTTATTTTCAGCATTTTTGGAGCATTTTTATGTAATTTCTTAAGCAATTGTATGTTTTTAAGTCTCCAAAGCCTTAGTAAGTTCTTAGAATGTTCTTAAATTTTTGGGCCTCGAAGCCTTATGTTCTTATATAGTTTGTTCTTATAAAAAAAACGTGTACTCAACCATAGCCTAAGTTAGCTTGAGCCCCCCTCGTGTATATAAATCAAAGATATTTCTGTGTATCATTTCTTGAAATATTTCATATCATGCTACAAATTTTGAGTAGACTGTTTTCACCTCATCTCTGAAACATCCATACACACAACAGGTTTTTCTACTCCGTGTTGCTTTTTCAGTGTCTCAAGCCACTGTTTCAATAAATGTTTCATTTCAAAACATTTTCAAGCGACTTTGTTTCAATCTCCGTTTCAATGTTTAATCATATCTAAACACAAACGAAAAAAAACCATATCTGTGATCAAAAACAACCTCACATAGAAAATTCTCTCTGTCACTTTAGTATACATTTTCCGTCGCCAAGTCAGTTCACTCCCAACTATTTACACAAGCTTTAAAAAAACATACACTTTAACACACACACTCTCAACTCAACAACAACAACACAATTTAAAAACTGTTACACTCTAACTAATGAAATAAGAACTATTTTCCGTGCTCATTACGTAGACTTAATCACTTCCGTTGCTACTTTTAATCAAGTAAACGAACCGACGTCTTTTTTAGTCGTACGTCAAATCAACACGTCAATCATTTTGACGAACTAGAAAGTGTAAATTGCGGTTTGGAAAGAAAACACAGACTATATGATTTATACTTGGAAATTTAATACGTTCTGATGTGACCATTATGAGAATTGTCGAACGGTTCAATCTCCAATTTGAATGTATGAAAAGAGTGTACTTTTTATCACAAAGGCTGGTTAACCTTACTGGAAATAATGACACCGTCACAACTCTTGAAAATACTCCTCTCTGCGTGCGTTTTGGAAAAAAACGACTACCGTTCATATCTATTTAGTTAAAAATTGGAAACGGTTTTTAGTTTACAGTCTCTAAAGATTATGGATAGCAAAACATTACATCATACACGTTTTTTTTTTTATAAGAACGTCAAAAGTTTTCGAAGCCTTCGGATGTTCTTAGTTTTTCGGATTTGAAGCCTAAAAATGTTCTTAAAATGTTCTTATTTTCAGCATTTTTTGAGCAATTTGATGTAATTTCTTAAGAAAATGCATGTTTTTAAGTCTCCAAAGCCTTAGAATGTTCTTAGAATGTTCTTAAATTTTTGGGCCTCGAAGCCTTATGTTCTTATATAGTTTGTTCTTATAAAAAAAAAACGTGTAATCGATATCAAGCAGTCTGATGAGATAAAACACCCATTCTAATATCAATAGTTTTTCAGTGGAGAGGTTTAACAAATTTTTGTTGACATTCATATGGTGTCTTCGTACAAAATGACTCTCTTAGACCCTTCTGACTGTTTCGTCGTAGATTAACTTGTCATTCTGGTAAAAGATAATTCGATCATTGTGGTTTTATCATTCTTGGAGTCATTCTTAGGCTTTTACTATTTTGCGGTAGATAAAAAGATAGAGTAAAACCTTCCCCTAGACAAAACAACGAAATCATAACCTCGGATTTGATGAAGTCATCATCGACCTCTAATCTAGGTCAGAAAGAAGAAGTCAGTTA
Organism: Clytia hemisphaerica; assembly: GCF_902728285.1. NCBI lineage: Eukaryota > Metazoa > Cnidaria > Hydrozoa > Leptothecata > Clytiidae > Clytia > Clytia hemisphaerica. The sequence continues at coordinate 1,078,134 of NW_027103726.1, read as the reverse complement.
GTTATAATTATGAAGATGAAGCTAAAACTCAAATTAACTGCATATGTCTCAGCCAAATAAAGGTACCCAGCAGGCACACAACGTTGTTTTAACGTTCAAATAACGTTATTTAGACGTTATGGATGTTAGATAAACGTTGAAACAACGTTGTGTGCCAGCTGGGTATCCATGTAGAAAAAGTAAAATAATAACAGTCCCAAAGTCAATCTAAAGTCATCGAAAGAATAAGATTGATAGCAGACAAAAGCAACAACACATCGAATGAAAATTGTCTCATTCAACAACACCAGTAAGAAAAATATTTTAACAAATGAGTAAATTTGACTAAAATAACGATTTACTTTTTGGGAGAAAATCGCTTCTTTCATTCTCTCAAGTACTGTTTACACATGATATATCAATATCGACATTAAATATCTACTTTGCTTTTTCACGAATATTTAACCACACTTTCAATATTTTCTAACGTGCTCTTTTGTTTATCTCTCGAATAAGAAGTAACCGATGTTTAAAGTTTTCCCCAAAATTTGTCTTTAGAGCTCAGATCCCCAAAAATCAAGCAAATCTTTTGACAAAATGTCAAATATTTTTTCTCAATAGAACTTTCATTTTAATTCATTTGAAAAAATTATTATGACAACTGAAGAAGCCTACAGGGTGTAGAAAATTCCAATTATGATTTTTTCCTCAAGCTTAACACTCAAACGTAATTAAAACTGCTAGGGTCCGAACTTTTCTGGGCGTGTTGAGCCTTCTCTTTTCATAAAGCTACTCATCATGACTCATCATGCATTCTGATCTTCTTTTCTATTCTTCACAACCAATAAAATCTTGTAGCTACAAAGTCATCCAGAATCCAGAAAGGATTCAATTTTTCCAGAATCAAACCAAATGGAAAAGGATCGAAGTCATCACACTGCGAATAAAAGTATAAGAGATTCTCTTCATAAATCATAATATTGCTTTCTTTAATTTCGAGCCAAACCAACCGAAAGAAATCGAGGCGTCATCTATCAAAAACAAATCGTATTTAACTTATCATGCTACATTTCGATTGGTTATAATAGCATTAAGGTCAAGAAAATCTTGTATGTACTCACAACACAATCTATACCTTGATCTTTAAACCTTCATATTTGTACCAAAAACATTCCTAATGCGAACAGGAAAATATATCCGGAGTTTTTCCGGTAAAAAAGATATTGTACCAGGTAACTATCAGTTAATTCTTCGATGTGAAATGACAATTGGTAATTATGTATTATTAGGTGAAAAAAAAAAATTGAATAATTTCTGTCCAACAATTTTCCCAGAAGTCAGAAGATTTGGGTGGTAGAGCTGCATATATATAATATTTCGCTTTTATTGGGTTTCATCAGCACTGGTGCGCTATTTTAACTCGAGACTTTACCTTACTGGAACCCGGGGGGGGGGGTACTAGGGTTGGTGAATGAGGGGTATTTGCGGACGGGACCTCCGAAAACCGACCCTTAGAGAGACCAAATTTTAGTGAAAAAGTGACCCTTAGAGAGACTTTTTCGAAAAATTTTCTCTGATTTTCAAAAATTTCCTACCCTTAAGCTACGGGGACACGGAAACAATTTTTATGCGATCGCAACAAAAACATTTTTTTGTTGCAATCGCATAAATATGTTTCACTGTGTCCCCACGTTAAATCTCCTTGATTGGCAACTTTTTTCACTCAAAGTTTTTGTTGCTGAAACAAAAATAAAATTCAAATCGATTTGAATTTTATTTTTGTTTCTGCAACAAAATTTTCATGTTGCAAATGAGAATCATACAAAAACCCTCGTGTCCCCTCACCTTGAGAAGATTCCTTGAAACATTTTTTTCATTTAGCCAATCAAATTCGTTTATACAACTCAAAACAAATTATGACATAATCTTCCCATTTTCAACACGCAAGACATGCGTTCAAAATGGTGGAGTTGCTTTGATTTCATTTTTATGATTTTGTTTCGTGTGCTAGGCCTATACGACACGGTGTAAAATTTCATTGCGATTGCGACAATTTGTTTTTGTTGCAATTGCACAAAAATTATTTCCGTGTCCCCTTAGCGAGACTTTTTTGTAATTTCTTCTCTCAAAATCAAATTTTTTTTCTAAAAATCGTGATTTTTCCCACCCTTAGAGAGACTATTTTGAAATTTCCTGATTTTTGTAACCCTTAGAGAGACTTTGAAAGGTGAAAAACCCGACCCTTACCGTCCGCACATACCCAACACCTATTTTTGCCTAAGTACTGGAACTAATCAGATCACCATCAAACAAGGAAAAGTTGCAAGAGAATGTCTATTCGATCTTCTTAAATCACTAGAAAACAACATTTATTGTATCACCCTTGAAATCAACGATTCGAATCTTAAAATTCATATCCTTACAAGTAGCAAAACATTTTCCTCGTACCCCTTACTTCAAAACAGATTTCGATATAAAGTACTCTACACTGGCTTATAAAAATGTTGTTGGTGTCGATGATGTTATTGTTTTTGTTAAGTGTTGTGAAAGCTTTTCTGTAGGCCACAAAGGTGGAGATTCCTCTTGCTTTTGATTTCATTGTCAAACCTCAATGTACGTTAAAACGTTTACCTCTTTCAGTAGATTTTGAATTCTTTTTGATTAAAGGACCAAGAATCTTCATTTTCAGGTCCTTTGCTTCTTTTCTGTGATGTGCTGTTATGACGAAAAGACACTTTGGTGATGAATTTACTGGAAATTGTTGTTCTCAACCAGTCAACTCGATTCTTTAAAAAACATATATTCAATTTCTTGTCAATTTACTGAAATTTTCTTATGAAAAGATCATCTCCTAAAAAAACCTTCCGTATCATATTATCAAACCAAGAGTTCAAATTTCATTACCTTAGAGTAGTAAGAAAGAAGGAATATATACAGTAAGCAGTAGTAAGTAGTCCATGTTAATAACAAGTTGAAAATGTCCCAATGTTTTGAAAAGGGTTAACATCATCTTAAGTAAACAATCTTGAAAAACCACTTCAACTTTATAAGATCACTTTCCCACACTACTTTCAAGCAACTTCTTTTGTTGATAAATCATCAACAAGACCGAAAGAGGATTCAAATCAGATCACCGATAACTATCTGGATTAAAGAAAACCTTAGTCATGACAAAAACAAAAACATCACTTATGTGAAAGCAAGCGTTCTGAGAAGTTTATAAGCCTTTTTCTTTTAATCACAAATCAACAAGATGACAGACCCGGTGGGACCCCTGCATGGGGAAAGTTTCGCCGAGGTTGTGAGACAGGGATGTATTATATTCAACATTTGTCTTGGCTTAAATTACTACATCCACAATTTTAAAAGTAACCGTGATGACATTATCTCAACGACACAACGTTTTGATAAAAAAATCACATTTAACAAGATTAAAAACACACCAAAAGGCGGAACCCTCGAAAACCAAGTATGAGAAAGAAATGATAAAAAAATCGTCACAAAATTATCAGTGTTAAAGATTATTGAAATTCCTAGATATTGCTCGACTGACAAAAATTATTTCCTATTTCTTGAAAACAATGATATTGCGATCAACATTTTTTTTTGGTTAATTATAAGATTTATTAACTCATAATTAAAGTTTGCGAATATCAGTAATTTTCGTCAGATTTCATTCAGTCAAAAACGAATAACCTTGCAATGGATTTTGAATAAAAAATCAACTAAAAATGTTTAGTCAGACAAAATTAATCTTTAAAGGTCTGGTCTACTGACGTTTCGAATTCCATCCGGAAAATCGCAATTGCATCCTTTGGAAAACAACTTTTGTGGCTTATGAAATAACTTCCGACTACTCCAAATAAAGCTCTAAAGACTCTAAAATGGAAACTTTACTTCTGCAGTAAAGCCATGCATGCCTTTACAGCTTTCATCTAAAGTATCATCTGTAAGCATGGCCGTAAAATACTTTGACCCAGGCTTTTAGTCCTTACCTAGTAGGAGTTTGAATCGAAAGAAGATATGGCGTAGCCTTCTTTGACCTATATCTACATAACAATTCAAAACTTATACTTTGATTATTGAATTTAATGATTTAAAAATATTTGGAAGTTCAATGAACGAGATTATACAATGATAGTAATGCTAGTAATTTCTTCCAAGCCTCCCTTAATACATTGCCTTTCTTCAAACTAATCCTCAGCATTCGATACAGTCAAACAATAATAAATGCATAAATCTTTTTTGATAGCAACCTTTTTAAAGGTATAAAGCTGTATTGTCTAATTCTCAGATAAAGATTAAATTGGTCTTAGGTTTATGTATAAGAGCAATCTTTATGATGGGCGCCCTACTTTTTAACAAAGGTTGGATCAATCACAAATTCAATAAAATACCTTGTGTCCGGTGGAACATTTTACCCGCTTTAGAAACGAATTATACAAAGAATTTCCATCTTACTATGATACTATCCGGGGGGCACTCGATTCAAAAACGACCATACGTGCGGCCCAAAATTAGGCCTTTGAAATCGGACCTTACAGTGCAGAGAAAACTTTGCAAAATTTGACCCTTACGGTGCATTTTCTTGAAAACATTTGACCATTTTCAGGCAAAATATGGTCAGATTTTCGAGAAAAGTGAAATCTTCTCATCTTTGCTGATTTCGACCCTTACAGTGCAGTTTTTGAAGCTTGGAAAATATACCCTTTAGGGCCGCACGTATGGTAGGTCATTTACCTTGAGTTGCCTCCCCCGGCATACTATACTATACTATACTATTTAAAAAAATAGTACGATTTTATCTCATAATACCATAATAAGAATAAAGATGGAGCCATTAAAAATAGTGGAAAATCGTGTCGAATTACTCCTATTCTTTTGTACCCAAACCTCCGTTGCCAAATAAATTTGCTAGTGTAAATCATCTTTAGCTACATAAAGAAATATTACTGTATGCGTATACACCTTTTCCACCTTAGCCACCAATTGCCACGCGGACATTTTTTGTCCGTTCTACCACCATAAACTCGATCCAATCCTTTTTTACACCTTTTTCTATTGTCTATAGGTGTGAAAAAAGACTGGGACGGTTTTAGGGTGGTAAAACACACAAAAAGATGCCCGCGCGGCAAAGGGCAGCTATGGTCGAAAAGGTGTATTGATACAAGGTAACATACTTTTCATTCACTTCTCCTTGTTCGTGAAGTAACATCAAATAACATCAAAATAAACTCCCTGCTTCCTCATAAACATTGCTTGAACACACACACAAACAAAATTGAGCTGCACAAGGACTTTACTAAGATAACACAAATAAACGCTGTTATATCAAGATTTTTTAAATTCTTCAAATATAGAAACGTAAATTGCTCTGCAATTTAACTTGCAATTCACTTATCAAGGATACCAATTTGATCTAATATCAAAACGACGTTAGATGAACGTTGAAACATTAGGAACTCTTTGGACTTGGGGATAACCCATTTCTCGAGGTTCTAGCTCTGACAAGTTCACTGATTCTTACTCGAGTTCAACTTTGATACACCCCCTTCTCGCAGACCCGGTAGAAATTTTTCAGTCAGTGGGGATAGAAATAACGAACTGATACTCGATTGGGATTGATATTCCCTTATTCTTTTAGGCTGGGGATTTCGATTCTTTTGTTTTCAAGTCAGAAAGTTCAATGGGGATTGAAGAAATTACACAGTATTTTGCAGTGATGATTTAAGTTTATTTAATTATATTCAATGGGGACAAAAGTTAGATGATAGTTTTCCACCGGAACGATATTCTGGCCAATTTTGCCAGTGGGAAGGGGTCCCAGTGGGTCTGTGAGAAGGGGGTGTTTTGATCATTAAATCACATCAACTTTTACACCATGAGCTCTAAACAAGTCTTAACGGTGTTCCAGCTATGCTATCAGCTGTAATGTAACATTTTGCACTAACAGTGTTTTGCCGTGCAATAAAATGACAACTTGTCGGATTCAGTTAGACAACATTGATATTCAAGAATGTTGCTGAGAATGGAAGAACGAAATGATCCAGGAAATGAAAGCAATCAAAATGAAATGTCAAACATTTATGCAATGTAAATTATTATAATCATCAAATAAAAATGGTATACTGATAACGGATGAGAGGCTCGATATCTTTATAATAAACGCGGTAGAAGGAATGTAATCTATGTTGTACAAAGTGCTCTATACCATTTCATGGCAAAAATCCCTCGGTCAAGCGGATCTCGGGTCAATTTTCTACTGATGAAATTGCACAACGTACATTTTTCTACGTCACTTTGCAAAAACGAATTCGTTCATTTTCACATTTAACCAGAAATCAACAAAAATAAAATCCTTGATCTATCTTTTAAACTGAAAAGCCCATCACGAGTCTCTTTCTTAAAGATCGAATGTTCATTAAATCCAATCAACTACATCTAATCCGTTGCTAACGCAACAAACAGCTTAGCAACAACGTTTTATAAGTACCAGATCAACTCATTAAATGGAAAATGTTAATTAATGATAAAATGCTCATCAAAACTTCGCATAACTCTCTTCCCATGGTTAAGCAATTTCGTATTATTTTGAGGTTACCAAAATCATATGGTGTCTCTGCTTTTGTAATTGTCGACAATAATTTACGTCAAATAGCTTGGATATTTTAAAGGAGGACAAAGGACAAGTTGATTTTCATTTGAAGCAAGGGTTACGCCTAATACATGAATTCAGTCATTAAATGAGTAACCAATCCCAAATCTATTTCACTATTGATTGCAAAAGATAACTAAGCGATAATCAACACATCTCTCATATAACCATGGCTGACTCACACAACTTTAAACACTTTTATTGTTGCAGCTTAATGACTGATCAATATATAAAAACCTACATAATTCATTCAGATACACCCTGCGAAATATCACCGAATCTTGTCTGTGTAACACAACTTCCTATCATTCGATTCTCCCATAATTATTCCAACGCCAACATTATTTCTCAAGCAAGATTTTTTATCAAAGATACAGGGATGTCAAGTGTGATCAGATTCGCCTAAGTATCATCCCAGCTGGTACACAACGTTGTTTCAACGTTCATCTAACGTTATATGATGTTGTGAACGTTAGATAAACGTTGAAACAACGTTGTGTGCCAGGTCCCCTGCCAGCTGGGATAAACCAAAAATTTGGTTTTGACAAAACAATCTCAATAGTGATTCTCCATAAAAATCATGTACAAACCACTAAAAGATGACCAAATATTATTTACTTTAAAACATTGATGTATCGTCACTCTTCAGAGTACAAAGTACATATTAATCCAAAAATCAACAATTTTCACAACAATACTTTTGTCTTCTCTCTATAAAAACAACACGTTTGGTTATCATTGTAAAGATGATAATTTATTTCACCTTTCCCGTAAGCTTTCTCCGGAAAAACAAACGAGATTGCGTGAATAATATTCGGAAGATTTTTCTGCAGACTTGCTAAAGTAAATACAGTTGAAATTGTATGCAAAGTTCATTTGTATAATCTTATTATTTTTCCTCGCTCTTGCTTTGAAGCAACAAGCTTCCAAATGTGTTTTCAGATGTCTATACTTTCTATATGTGCAATTTTTCTTATTCTAATTTTTCATAAGTTTTAACATTTTACATTCAAAAATCACAACAATGAGATTGTAAAAGAAAAATCACTTTATCGTCTAAATGATAGACAGTAGTGAAAGCATATGGGAAACTTCACGTAGAAAAAACTGAGGAATAAAATACCTGAATTCTTAGCCATCTTCGTTGAAACTTTTACCTAATGAATAACGCAAAATACTTTCAATTCTCATTTTACGTCATGCTAAATTTTTGAAGCCTTAGAATGTTCTTAACTTTTTGAGTTTTAAGCCTAAAAATGATCTTAACATGTTTTAATTTCACCATTGTGTGAATATTTTTGATTACCTAAATTAATTGGGTGTTTTCGAGACTTAAAACTTAAAATGTTCTTTTATATAGTTTGTTCTTATAAAAAAAACGTACACTATTTCCTTCTCATAGTATTGAACAGAAATCGAATTACAAAATTGAATTTTTTTCTCAAGAGCAACATCCTTCCCATACTTAGCTTAAAGAATCTTAATTTGTTAACAGTATTAACGAACTAAATACTATCATACGGGAAGACCTCTTTATGTCGGCCTCTTCACTTTCTGTTGAGAATTCAACAACCTAGGGGTACGATGTTTGATCAAGCTTTTTCAGTTGCAGTAGAAACTAGAAACATCAAAATAAGGTTTACAGCCTGGATATCCAGGCTAGCCAAATACAGACTTCGAGTCTGAAAAATTCATTGTCCACGAACTTTCTTCTTTCTCTACAATTTATGCTTTTTTTATAAAAGCATACAATTTGAAGCCTTTGGATGTTCTTAACTTCTTGAGCCCAAAAATGTTCTTATTTTCGCCATTTTTTGAGAATTTTTGTCAATTTCTTTATTAAATTCGGTGTTCTAGAGTCCGCAAAGCCTTAAAATGTTTTTAACTTGTTCTTAACATTTTGGCCATCGAAGCCTTATGTTCTTTATAGTTTATATAGTTATAGTTATATAGTTTGTTCTTATAAAAAACGTATATTCCACTGCACGTTATTTTACAACCCTGTGGGTTTATCAGGTTTTCTCCTCAGCATGTTATCATTTAGCTCCAGTTTTGTTTCTCATTGAAAATACTGTGTGGAAAGATTTATACACCCCCTTCTCACAGACCCACTGAGACCCCTTCCCAGTGGGAAAATTGGTAAAGATATCGTCCACAGTGGAAAATCATATCCTAATTTTTGTCCCCGCTGAAAATAACCAGATAAGTGAATACTCACTGCTAAATATTGTGGTATTTTGTCCCTCCCCACTGTGTTTTCTGGCTAGAAAATAATGGAATCCAAGTCCCCAGCCATAAAAAAACATGGGAAAATCAATCCCCATCGAGTATTGGTCCGTTATTCTTACCTACACTGGCTGATAAAATCCTACCGGCTCTGTGAGAAGGGGGTGTTACAGGGGTGTAGTAAATTTACGCCTCTCAAGTTATCGTAAGCGTTTCGCTGCAACCCCACTCCTACTCAGTCAAGTCACGTGGTTACTATTATATATATGTATTACTATATCTAGGTTCACGTGAGTTTCAAGTTTCTGAATACACGTTTTTTCTATAAGAACAAACTATATAAGAACATAAGGCTTCGAGGCCCAAAAATTTAAGAACATTCTAAGAACATACAAAGGCTTTGGAGACTTAAAAACATGCAATTTCTTAAGAAATTACATCAAAATGCTCAAAAAATGCTGAAAATAAGAACATTTTAAGAACATTTTTAGGCATTTTTTGACGTTCTTATAAAAAAAAAACGTGTACATAAATTCACCAAAAAGTAGAAATTTCATTGATTGGAAATCTTAATCCTTACTAATATCAGTCAAAAAAGAAGGAAAGAAAAAAATCATCAAAAATATCGTTGATGTGCTAAAAAGGTTTCTTGACCTTTTCCTTAACTTTATCAAGAGCTTGTGTTTACAAATCAATCATTACCTTTATAACATTGACTGTGTTGTGATGAAAATTTTTCTGTAGAGAAAAAATGTAAAAATAAAGACAGTGTCCAGAATTCATAGAATCTTGATTTAACTCTCTCCAGAATCGATAAGTTGTGCAAATGGCTGTGTGTATCAGATTAACTTTAGCACTAGGGACGAATTCTTCTTCCAACCCATAATGTTGACCTAGAGTTGAGGCACCAACAACTTTTGAATCACGTCTTATTTGTTATTATAAAGCATTCCAAGTCCATTCTTTCTCCTTCAAAAACGTTTATATACTAACACTTGGAAACTCCAGCAAGGTAATCAATTAAAATATCAATGGAATTATTGGCTTTGACGGAGGGCACTTATAACCCTTAAAAAGTAATGTTGTTTTATCATAATTTGAATATTTTCTCACTAAAGTTACAAAAATGACAAAAGAAGCTTAAAAGCAAGATGTTATGTCTAAATTTCTGAGTCAGACGCCACATATAGAAGCAAGAAAGATTTAATGTCAAGAAGAAAATAGTTTTGTATCTTAAAGAGTATTATTTGGATTCGTTAACTTTTAAATAGTCTTCAAGAGACTTTTCCACTAAGTCAAATGACCTATCCCTAATATTTTTGAAGAGCAAAAAGAGAAAGATGCTAGTAGTTTTTGATTGCATTGCTTTCTCATTCTTTTCTTTACTCTTTATTGTGAACCATCATTTGACTTTATCGAAAAATGAAATGAAGATCAAAATGAAATTAAATTTCAAAATGATTATTCAGACAATGAATTAAAAATATTGTTTCAAATATCATACTGTAGGGCCTTATAAAACCGTTTTTATTCAGGAGGGTACATTGCAATGATGAGAAAGATAAAATCACTTCAAGATTAACATAGATTTAATGCTGATCAAAATCTCTTCTCGACTACTACATCAACAACAACAAAACTAAAACAACAAGTCCATGAAAAGCACAACCTTTGAAAGATCACAAAAACGTGTCCCCTATGAGGAAAAATGTCTGTTCTTTACTACAGTACTACGTATAATCAGAATTTGTCCTTTGATTCTGTTCTTTTTAAACCAGCACAGTCCTTCATTAAAAGTAACAACAACGAATATTGAAAAATGAATAATAGTAGACATGAATTAGCACAATTTCTCAGATATACATTAATGTTTCAATTGAGAGATATTGATGTTCAAATGCTTCCAAAAGCGAATACACAACAAAACTTCTTCAAAAAAAACAACTCAAACTTTCCACTAATGAAGTAATTACCATTGTGAAAAATGTGTTTCATTAAAAACGTTGAAAAAACAATCAGTGATGTATTTGACAGTCATTATTAAAGCAAATTACTCTAGTAATTAGTGTTGACAAAAATACGCATCGTAGTTTGATGTTTTGAAGGTTTTTCTGATAAACAGAAATATTGTCACTTGTAGTACCTGGGTCATAATCATACGCAATCAATCGATCATATGTTTTATAAATAAAGTCCTGATCACCAAAAAGTAGAGTGTTCTAGGCAAGAAACCAATTCATAATGCATATAATCTCATGATCATACTATCTATATCTAATGGTACCTGTACTTTCCTTTACCTAAATACCGAATCATAAAGGCAACTCGATACATTACTATAATCTTTGGTAGTACGGCTTATTTCCGTCGACTACTACCCCATCTGTTGTAAACATTCACTACTACTACACTGACCATCCAAACCCTTTTTTAAAGCTTCCTGTATATTAATTATATTGGTAGTATACAATATATCCTCTTTTTTAAACTTTTTTTGTTGACGATCAAAACACTGCATTATCTTACTTGTAAATCCATGTTGTCTTTACAATTTTTCTTGTTTTGAAATAAGAAATCTAACACTTTATTAATACATTTCCCATATTTTTTCACGACAAGCACAAACAACCCCTACAACTTCGCTCGTATTCCAATTGTGATTTAAACTACGAGATTGTGCGTTCAAATAGGCTCGTCGTAAAAGTGAGTTTACCAATAAATGATGCAGTGACTCCAGAAGTAAAACCCTTCACCATTTTTTCTAACCCTTTTCTACTGAAATTGCGTTTCTGAGTAGACTATAATATGCTCACAAGGGATGTCCATTCTAGAAAAATACAAATGCAAATCTAAAGCCATAGAAACCCTATATTTTTAGCATCAACCCAAACTACCATTTTAATGTAATATGTTCCATACTATGTTCTTAGTAAACAGTCACCATATAATCCGTCATTCTAATGTAGTCTATACATCTTCTCTCTCCTTTTTTATCAACTCCTTCTCTTTCTCAGTATTTGACAATCGAATGGCAGAGAGCGTGAGAGAGCGAACGAGAGAAGAGAGAGTGATTTTCAATACAAGAGACATTATTATGATATCAGCTTCACATCTCTTCTATATTCGCCCTGTCACCAACGTATTAAAAAATGTAAAGACATGATTGTCTATGTAACTCTTATTGTCTCAAAACTTTTGACAATATTTACAAATATGGCGCGCTATAAAGTTTATATCACTGCGGTTTTGAGTACTTGTAAAGCATTACGTAGTAACGTTTATAATTACGTAATTGATGGCTCCGTGATGTTCGTAACGATTTTGTATCTTCATTTCGCCATCTCTTTTTTTAAACACCCCTGTCTCAATGACCCGGTGAATTTTTGAACCACCGGTGTAACTATGAAAAAAAAGGAATTTCACCGGGTTTGAAAAAATTTTCATTTCAAAGCATTGGTGATTCTGATCATTGATTTCAAAGCCCCGGAAGGGCTAGATCCGAAACTCCTGGATGGGAAATGAAGCCACTTATTTGCCATCCTGAACACATGATCCGTGTGTCTTTCAAACAAAATTTCTAAATGCAAGGTAAACTTTATGGCTTCACTTATTTTTGCTTGAAAAAGGTTGAAGATTCCTCTCTAACCCCTTTGGGGCATTCCCTCAATGATTATTATGGTTTCCACTAATATGCCTTTTTTAATTAATGTGATTTTGAACCGGGATAAGACAATAAATTTCCAGATCTTGGCCGGGATAGAGAATTTAAAATTAACTTTCAACACTCATTTATCCAATCACATCATTATTACAGTTCGTTAAATTCCCAAGAACTTTTGGCAAGAACTCAAATTGTTTTGGTCCCTACATGCTGAATGAGGCATAAATTAGAGATCGGTAAGGGCTTCCCCTGGTAAAAATTCTTGAAAAGTTCTTGAAAAGATCTTATCAAGAAACTTTGCTTATTCTTTTTCAGTTTCTTACTACGAACGTGCCAAGATCTTTCAAGATCTTTAACGATTTGATAAGACTCTTTTATAAGTTTTGAATAGGATTCTTGTCCCTTACAGTGATTCAAGATCTTGACGGAATCTTAAGTAAAAGTAAGTCGGAGGTTACCCGAAGGCTCCTCTTTCGATAGCTATCTACCTGAAGGTAGGGGAGGGATTGCTCCACTTACCCTTAATCCTTCTCTTAATTGCTGAGCATCAGACAGAGAGGCATCAAGTACCATTTTGGAAATCCTTGGTATGACCCGGCTGGGGGTTGAAACCCACAACCTTGTGCACCGTAGACGGATGCTCTACCACTGCACTACGGTCGCTGACGAAATCTTACTACTATCCCCGTTCAGTTATTGAATAAGGGCCGAAAGCTTCGCTCGAGTGACAGCATTCAACTGATGACCTCGTGAATACTTCCCATTAATCAACTATTTCATTAATACAGTCAATGATAACGAACACACAAAAGAAAAACCACTTATCGTATTTCGAAGCTGACCAAAAACTGCTTCGTAAATACTATCCTTAGAGATTGCTCTCCTTGAGTCTAAAGACTCCTTCTTATGAAAAACAATCATAACCCGAAATTCACGTGTTTTTAAGATTCTTAACCCAAACTTGATAAGAACCACTAAGAATCCTAAAGCTTCTTTGCACATAATAGTTAGTTAAGATTTGGAAAGTCTCTTTATAAAAACTTTACAAGTTACGCAAAGAATCTTAAAATATTTAATGGCTTAAGATTTCGTAAGATTCTACTTAAGAGCTTAATAAGAAATAATAATTATCTTACTATAAATACGCGGGAAGAATCTTGACAATTCTTAGCGATTTCTTTACAAGATCTTTAAAGATCTTTTTGCTGGAAGAAATTTTCAAGATTGCCTAAGAATCGTTGTAAGATCTTAAACGATCTTTTCAGATCTTATCAAGAATTTTTACCAGGGTCGCTTAATTAATGGTAAATGACACTTTCTACATTGTCTTGGATTTGTACAGCACAAAATGTCTCTGGTCCCACCTGTGCTTGTTCATTTAGGTTTTAAGTTTTACTAACTTGCTTGTCAAAAGTCAAAAACGCTGACCGTCGTCCTCAGCAATCAGGATCTAGCAAATAAAAAGCTAACCTTCTTCGTCTCAAATAAACACAACTTTATAAACTCGCTGGTGGTGAGACAGGGGTGTCTTTCTTCATTGAGTGAGGTTGGCTTTTTTTCGGGACAAGCTGGAGTTTTTACAAGCTCTCGTTTGATTTGGTTGGTCGTTAACCTGTAATAAAACAATTTTGTTACCTTTTCTAAAGAACGCGTCATCTCTATTACTTCAAATAACCAATTAGTGAAGTCTCTTGTAAAAACTCCAGCCCATCCCTTTTTTTCAGCATAATCATGATATAAACGTCAAGTACGAGGCAGGCGATGTTCGTGACGTAATTTAAGAAAAGGTCTTATAGAAAGCGTCTGTTTAAATCGAATACTGATATTCCTATAGAAAAAAGATATATTTCACAATTTACACGCAATAATTCCCTAAAGAGTTATCAAAAGGTAGCAGGCAATAAAAAATATCATCACTGCACTTTAATTGATCTTTGTGAGTTTGAATGATAAAAATTCATTAAAGTGTAAAATGCTGCTATAGATCGGCAATAAATTTTCTTGTCATCTTTGCTTGTTTGTATCTCTTTTTGAAATGCTACAAGCTTCTGCATTTTTGTAGAATTTTGAATGAAGTTCATTTCTGTTGTCTTTTGAAATGGAATTGGTTGGAAAGCAAGAAGGTTGGTAAAGACTAGACGCTGATTTCTAAAAGCACTGCTATTTTTATCCTTCATAAACCGAGACCTATATATTTTATGATTAGATATTTTCTGGTCTAAAATTAGTAAAATGCGAGAAGATATATAGTTGGTATTTCTATTAAATAATAGTCTCTGCTGAGATTTTTCGATGTTTTTAATTGGGAAAAATATTATCCTTTTTTTTCTCCGACCGGCTGTCTTATACCTAATCTGGCCAACAAAACTTGTTGTTGACTTATGCGCTGGGAGGGGGCACAAGTGATCTAAGGTCCCTTAGGTTAAAACATTTCTCAGAATTTAATCTCTACAGTATGTGGCCCCCAAAACGGCGATCAAATTTGAAATTTCTCTCAAATCTAGAGGAAAAGAGATTTTACAAAAATTTTTGCTGCATGAAAACCTTTAACATCTCTACTTTATTTCTTTAGTTCTTTTTCAAAATTTTCAATTTCAACAATATTTTTCAATCGCTTTATAAAGATAGGTAGCTTTTTTCTAGTGGCCCCCAAAACGGAGGTTTGAAATTTTAGCGATTTCTCGAGATATCTTTAAGATATGAATACAAAATTTTGACCATAGTTTTGAAATATGATTTAGAGGGGTTTGGGCATAAATTTATTTGATAAAATTTTTACAGTATACCCCTGGTTGTCAAAATGCAGGTGCGGGGCCCCCAAAACGGAGGTGTAGTTAAAATCAAACTATTAAGCCCAGTGGTAATAGGGGGGAAAACTATGAACATATTACACGTGTTTGCCCTTAAATTTACGACCCGATGGATGTAAAATTTAGGATTTTTATGAAATATTTGAAGATTTTCGATATTTCAAAGTCCAAACTGAAAATTTAGAAATTTTCAAAATGATAATTTTGATTTAACAACGTCTTAATCAAGTTTTTGAAAAAAATCCCTTTTGAAAATAGTTCCATTCATGTATGGAATAAGCTGTGAAAATTTTAGAAAAAAAGCTTAACTGAAACTGAAAATATTAAGCTTTAAAGATATTTTTCTCCTATATTTTGCAAAAAAATGACAGAATTTGCCGTTTTTGCTGATTCAGCGAAAATTTTTATATATAATGTTAATTTTTTGTTATAAACTATTAACTCAAGGTGATAGGAATAGAATCCCAAAATTTTTTGCTTTTTCTCATATTTAGAATTTTCGGTTTTGTCAATGCTGATTCTAGGGCTCCAAAATACTGGTTGACCTTCAAGATGCTATATCTTTTACCCAGCCTCTAAAGTCACAGATGTATTTGCACTTTCTGAACGGCATTAGGTGTAGAAAGTTTCCTTTACCCCGTTTTCATAACTTATTTTTAATATCCAAGGTGCTAGAGTGAGTTATATGCAATTTTTATCTAATTTTGGTGTTAAAATATTTCCTTTAGACGCAAATATGTTATTTTGAATCTGTCTCAAACCAGCAAAAACATGCTCATTTTTAAGTATAACCATCATTCTTTCAAAATAAACAAAAATCGATTAATTCTGATAAATCTACAAGTCAGAATCTTCATTTTAATGAAAACCTCCGTTTTGGGGGCCGTCTCCGTTTTGGGGGCCATATACTGTATGCTTATGTGAAAATTGCGATTTTAGTACAGTAAAACCTCTAATTAACGGACACTCTAAAAGGCGGACACCTCTGATTAGCGGACAATTTCATTTTCCCCGGCCGTTTCCTAGTCAAATCCTCATAAAAAAGTTTCTAAAAGGCGGACACTCAATTAGCGGACCCTCCGATTAGCGGACAAATTTTTTCGCACGAAATTGCCAAAACCCCTATTTTAGCTCTCCAATTAGCGGACATTGAATATCAAACGGATCACAGACGTCCAAAATCGAAAAAAAAATTTTTAGATATTTTTATTTCAAGCACTTAATAATTTTTTTTTTCTTATTATTCAAATTATTTCTACAAATTTCTAGTTTTCCTTTGAACCATTCAACGAACTTAGGTGGGCCAAAGAATCATAAATCACTGGTACATCAAGTCCGTACCCACCACCTCGATTTAACCTCTTGCCACTCACTCGAGCTCTGTTTTAATAACCTTTCTCTTGTTCTTCTATGGCCTAGTGTCTGCAGATAAGTACTTTAGACCCCAATTTTGTATTTTTGACTCCCTGGGATGGCCTAATTTCAAAATTGGAGCTCCGAGATCAAAAGTTTCTAAAAGGCAGACACTTCTAATTAGCGGACACTAACACCTTTCCCCGATGGTGTCCGCTAATAGCACACCGTGGTGAATCTAAAAATAGACATCACTTTCTTTATTTGCCCGAGTTTCAATCACATCGTTCATTGCGTTAATTTCTTGTGCACATTAATTACACTTATAACAAAGAAAATGTAACAACTCTCACGATTTTGAAATCAAAGTGAAAGGGATTATGGGATTGAATGTCGGACAAATTTGAAAAGTAATAATTATGACGTTTGCATAACGGAGCGCTATTAGAGGTTCCACTGTACTTCCATGGTACTTTCCACATTATTTCATTGGATATTTCGATTTTGGAGTTATTATTTATTGATTATTAGAAGCATTTTGAGTTTTGGATCCTGAAGTCTCGTGTTAAACCTTAGAATTAAAACTCCACACGTTCCAGGATTAACTCAGAGCATTTAAATATCATTTGCGGTGTTTAATATTTTGCAGGGGATCACTTTTTTTATCAAATATCATGCCTTTGATTGTAGTCGTGTGCATTTGCTGCCGGTTTAATTTTAAGAAATGTCAAAAGATGGTTGGTTAATGTAAAACGGGGCCAATTATCTTCCCTGAGTATCAAAGGCCAGTGATCAGAGAAAATATTTTGACCAGGCTGTGATACTCACAGTACGATAGTATCAAGGTCAGCCAGTCTCAAAACACTAGGACTGCGATTTAGAATTGGGCTGGGCCCTTAGGCAACCCAATTGGTAAAAATGTTTTTTAAAACTTTTTGTAATCTTTTCATAACATCGACCTTCTGCATAGTAAGTAAGTAGTAAGTAATTCGTCTGGTGGCTATCAGCGGAGCCGGGAGTGGGGGAGTCTATCCCCTTTTTTATTTGCGCTATACTTGGGAGGTCAAATGTTGAGGTGGAGCGCCACTCCTACTCTCAGATCCCCGTGACTTACCGCTTAGGTCAGATTACCCAACATTCATTGGATTGTAAGGCAAATACTCTACCGACTGAGCTACACGGCCACAATCTGCATATCTAATGCCAATCAAAGCATTCCCTATTGAAACTTCTAGCGTATAATCGCAACCTCTTTTTGCTAATTTCCAGGCTCGGAAGAACCATGCAGTATTTATCTGGTGGCGTTTTGTTTATTCTCTATTTGGTTGGTTTTCGCAATCATCGCACTACTTGCACCGCCATTATGTTGTCAATGGAAACAAAATGGCCAGCAAGAAGAAGAGGAAGAAGGTACCAATCACTATTTTTCAGTGTATCAATTTTTTATCCGTAGAATAAAGTTAGAATTTGCATTTTGGACAGCTCGCCGTCAAGTAAGACTATAAACATCAAGGCTCTATCAAATGGCTGAAATTTTTAACTGAAAACTTAAGACGGCAGCCTTAAAAGTAGTTGTAAAAGATACCTCTATTTTTACAATATAATTTTCAATGATAAAAAAAAGCCTAAAATTTTCTAATTTTCAGGCTCAACTTGGAAGAACAATGAACGACTAGTCAAATTTTCTGATTCTTCTTTTGAGCAAAAGGAAAGAACTTTTTCAACGATAACAAAACAATCAGATGATATGGACACTTCGCAATTCGAAATTAGTTACAATACTTGAAATTTTTTTGTAATATATTTGATGATAAATGTCAACTTTTTTAAAAAATCTATCTTACTCGATAAAAACCAATTCAGAAAATTCAACTCAGAAAATGACATATTCTTGTTGTCTTCTGGTTTCATGATTATGACGTCATTGGCCAAGACGCGATAGTCAGTTATTAGTTACAATATTACAATATTTTTCGCGAAAAAAGGTAATAACAATTGGGTTAGACGGCCTAGATTAAAATTAACATAATAGTACCCTTCATGTTCAGTCACTTTTTTGATCATTTTCTGTATCCTATTCGAAATTATGGTAATTGTCCCTGGAGGGATACTAGGTGTGCGAGGTATGACGGGTATGTCAAAGTCAAAAGAGAACCTTAGAGAAAGGAAAAATTTGCGTTTTGAGAGATTTTTCTCAAATTTTTGTCGATTTTCACTCGAATTTTGTCAAAATTTTGGAAAATCATGACCCTTTGAGAGAGGAAATTTTGAATTTCGTGATTTTTGGACCCTTACAGAGACTCACTTTTCTTTTTATTGGTTTTTGCCCCCCCCCCTTTGGTAGACTTTCGAGAGGGTGTGAAAAAGGGACCCTTATGGCTCGCACATACCCGGCACCCATTTTTGCCTAAGAAACTATGAACATATTTTTGTTTTCCCTTAAATCTTAAATTTACGATCCGAGATTTTCGATGATGCAAAGTCCAAACTGAAAATTTAGAATTTTTCAAACTGACAATTCATGCTGTGAAAATTTTAGAAAAACAGCCTAACTGAAACTGAAAATATCAAGCTTTAAATTAAATTTGACACCACTGTGGGAATAAAAATCTTTATCGAAATGCAGATATTACAAACCTGTCTCACAGCCCCGGCGAATCTTTTTTCTGAATGGGGATAAAAATTCCTATTGAAATCCCAATTGAAGTGCAATTTCTAAACATAATAATAAAACAAGACGACTCAGAGTCGAAAATTTCGCACAGTGTTTGATTATTCATAGATGAAATAATCATTTTAAACGACCGGGACTGGGGGAGTACTAGGGTTAGAGAATGTCAGGTCAGACCTGAGAAAAACTGGCTCCAACAGAGAATAAAGTTATCCTTACAGAGACAAGGCAAAAAAGTGACTCTAAGAACAATTTTCAAAAAAATTTCTAACCTTCTAGAGATCTTTTTTTGACTTTTCAAGTTTCGTACCTTAAATAATTCAGAGAGATTTGGGAAGGTCAAAAACCAAACCTTAGCATCAGCACATACCTGGCACCTATTCATGTCTAAGTACTCCCTCCCCCTTTACTATTAAAAGAATGCAATAAATAGAACGAGGCTAGAGCTAGAGCTTTATTGCCACCTAAATGTGAACTGTCCCAGTGTGGCCAAGTTACAGTCCAAATCAGTTTTTGCTGCCAATATATATGAAATTGTATATAGTTTGTATATATAGTTTTGTATATAGAACCTGACCTGTGTTGACAAATAAACAATAATATCAATCTGACAAAGTTATATACAAAAATTTACAAAAATACAAAAGGTTTACACCTTGTAGATAAATCGAATTTAAACCAAATTAAACCAAAACATATCAAAAAGCTCAAACTCTATATTCTGTTATTTTGGTCATGTTTGCTATTATCAATATTTTAGCCCACAAGGCTGTACAGTAACTTTTTATCTTAGAGAATTACGTGAAATTTGTGCAGAGATTTGAAATCCTCAATGTTGAAATGTACTATAGTTTTACGTCATCACAAGCAAAAAGTAACAATCCTCACTTTACTCATCTTCTTTCCTTTTTCTTCATAGTTTCTCAATATTTCAAAAACTTTTAGTCATATTAGATTGTTCACCCTCGTTCACCTCTAATGTATCTTTCCTGTATAACTTTCTACTTTAGCATAACTTGGTGCTAAGAATTTGTTTGAAAGGTAAAGAATCTACATACTTTTGGGACGACAGACTTTGATGACAGATACAATATAATGCAATCTCAATAAAACAAAATCAAACACAATCAACTGTGGCAGGCATTTAATTTTGATGATGCCTTGGAAAATAAATATATATAAAAAGAGTTTGATTAGACCATGAGGGCTATTTTTGGCAAAATATTGCAATTAGATAAGAAAAATAACTGTTTGAAAGCTTGAAAAAGCACTAATTTGGAAAATTACATGAAATATTCTAAATTTGGTGGAAATCATAGTGAAATTTTTAAACCAATTTTCTTTCTGCAAAAGTTTTTTACCTTTTTTAAAAGCTAAAACTTTGTTACTACTGTTATTTTTTGAGAATTTTTTGAGAACCGTTGCCAGTAGGAATCGAAACCTTTGAAGCCTTTGTAGTATAGACCTTTTTTTAAAGAGGCAGCCATGTTGAATAATTATGTAGTCCAGCATAAAAACAATGATATAGCCATGCATAATTTTTAAAATATACATGATACAGTAATTATGTATGGCTGTATCATTGTTTTTATGCTGGACTACATAATTATTCAAACATGGCTGCCTCTTTAAAAAAAGGTCTATACTACAAAGGCTTCAAAGGCTGCCTCTTTAAAAAAAGGTCTATTCAAGGTTAATGACCACTATCCCACGAAGCGCCCATCCAACATGCCAGACTCTCCCATTCTATTTCTATTTCTATTATTTGATTAGCAAAAACTTTATACAAAGTTATTCTCGCCAATGTAACAAAAAATATGGTTAATAAAATGAAAAATATTAAGAATGTAGCCTAAATTTATAATATAAAAAATATAGAAATAATAAAATAATAAGTAATAAATAGTAAAAATCAATTCGATACAATCGATATCCCTTTCCAATCGATTACTAATCGATAAATAATTGATGGATCGGATATCGATTGTTTTTGATAATCGATAGCCAATTATAATCAAGATTTTACGGGAAGCTTTTGATTGGCTATCAATTGATGGATTTTCCATCGATTGACTCTAAAGCTGTTTGATATTGTTCGCAATCAATCGACAGCCAATCAACGAAAAACCAATCTATTATCAGTTAGAATAGTCTCGATTACCTATCAATTCAATGATTATTGAGATCAATCGATATCCAATCAATCGGTTGGTTAGCGATTACCGTAAATTGGTCTAATGTGTCGACTCCCCTCCTCTAATTCCGACTCCCTTTTTATCAGCTGAAATTTATAGAAAGATTGAAACTGTTTTTCTTTGCTTATATATACAGTGGTCAGAGAGGAATAATCCTTTTTCAATCAGTGATTCAAGCTTTCATATTATTCCTTTCTCTAAAGAAGGGTGTCGGAATTTAAACGAGGGATATCGTTATTAGACCAACTACTTACAGTAGTCATCGATTGGAAATAGTTATCTAGAGTGGGAGAGTCTGGAAACTGACACATCTCACCTACCTACCGTGAAGTCGGGTAACTTGCATCAATGGAGGGAAACTTGCATAGCCATCAATCAAATGACTGACCAATCAAAGCAACAAAATTTCAAAACAAATGAACTATGCAGCTCCGCACAGAGCTCTACTCTATCATTTTTGTTTTGATTTTAACTTTGTATTTAATGACCAGGCGGGTCATTCATTTGAGGGCCAGAGGGCTATGCATGTTTGCCTCCACTGATGCAAGGTAAATACCCGATCTCATCCCCTGCCATAAATTTTTCTGTGAAATACTTAGTAAATAATAATCTGTCTTACAACACAACTTAATCAAAAATTATACCTGTAAAAATGAAGATCATACTTGTCTGTTGTCTGTGTTGTTGTGTGTAGTGATTTTCGAGGACAGTTCTTTAATTGTAAGATTAATATCACTTTATTGGTGCATTTACTAACTACACAAACATAAAATACTATGCTAAAAGAAATATAATCCTCTTTAAGTACTCTAAAAACACTAAAAACATGACAAAAATACAAAAAAACAGAGCAAGTCTGACAGCATGCTGAAATCCGCCATTAAAAAAAAGATAATGTTTACGAATGCTTGGTCACGCCTACCAAACACTTGCAGAGCGGAATCATTAAATTTATCTTAGCGAGTGAGTCCATATTTCAGAATTTTCGAGAATGTTCTAGAAGTTTCAACTACTTTCGTTTTCTAATTTTTCTTCCGCACCGCCGCCGCCGCCACGAAAGCCTATCGTAATACTTTCGCTATGCGAAATTAATAATAAAAGTTATTTTCCCAGTGGCGCTGCAATTTTAGGGTATTTTCCTACCAAGGACGAAATATTTTCCAAATTTTCCAGTGGGGCTGGGGTCCCGGTGGGTCTGTGACACAGGGATGTGATATTGTTTCAAAGTTGAAATATTTTAGCAAGTCCAGATAAGTTTTAAAGCCACTTCTATATTCCAAAAATGATCAGTTTAAATATCTGATCGATATATGAGACTTCTTACAGATTTTCTATTTTGTCAAGAATTTTTCGCGAGCATAAACTTTCGCGAATGGCCCTTCCTTGAATTTTTAAAGACATTTACTTTCGCGAAAAGGGCCAAAATTCGCGAAAATCGCGAAAGTTTCTTCTCGCGAAAGTTTTTACGTCTTAAGTAGCTCGAAAACCTGAACATAGATCATACGTAGCCGAAATATGACACCTTATGGGTTCAAGAACAGCCAATCATACCACAGTTGATTCGAAAAATTTTGAACCAAGAAAGTTTTTATGACGACGTCAATTTTCAATACAAAACCGCTGAAAAATTAGTTTCGCAGTTGCCGTTTTTTAAATCTCATTAATTAGATCAACGGACCCGATAACCGAAAATTCTCCATATTTCCTTTTGACATCGTAAGCTGCTCAGTAAGACTTATATTTTCAAACTACATACAGGCTCAAAAGATTGGTCTTGGAATGTACTAACTGAAAATGGTATTGTCCAAATGAGATCAATGCTATCACTGATTAACTTCACTTATAGGCACTATATTTTTCAAAATAAAAAAATCGAAAATTAATGATCAGGTCTCAACAATCGATCTTTTATTTGGGTCAGGACGATTTTCCATTTCATGACTGACCTTTCATCTTCAAAATGCTACAAAAACATACAATTTCTTTTAAATAAAAGCTAATGGTGCATTGAAAACCTGTTTAAAAGTTTATGCATAATAAATATCTATCAGTGCAATTAAAATATTAAATTCTGAAAAATATTGAAACCTAGATACACTACTTCCTCTCATAATCAGCTATAATGTTTATTTTTCGTATTTCATAGCTCAGCTAATTTATCCATCAGTTCTTGTTCTTGCTCTCGTGAAACAGCGTCTTAGAAGAATTCTGCTGTGTTTTAAAAGCTTGTCTTTTGTTCCTCAGGCTTTACGGGCGACAATCCAAAATTTTACATAGTACCTACTGTATTGTTTGCTCAAACTGTTCCCTAAATCAAGCCTGTATATTATTCTCACTAGAAGTGATGACGTCATCTTGATCATCCAATAACTGTGTCTGTTCATCCCCACAGTGACTAGATGGATTGTCATTGGTTCGTTCTGAGCATGCACTATGGGAGCGATTGTTAAGACTTGATCGTTCGGATGAAGAGGGGTAACACATAGAGCCTTCGAATAATGCGGGATCGATTGTCTAAAATATCAAGATAATATTTTGGTCTATAACTTAATATTTATCACCTAATTTCTAACTATTCTAGCCCGGATAGACCCTGCCCTGTTCCCATCCCCTTTTAAGCTTCAGGGTAGCATGGCGTACACATTACATTACGATTAGGTACCTGTATATACCTTCGGCGCTTAAACGAAACTGTTGAGAAAAAAATGTAAAAAAAAACAGGTTTGTTTCAGGGTGGGACAAAATGATACTAAAAGTAGTCATTGAGGCCTGAGTACAATATATACCGAACCAGGATAATTTGTATAATACAGTGGAGTCTCCATAACTCGAACACGTACGGGGAACTAAAGTTTGTTCGAGTTGAGGGAATTTCGTGTTATGGAGTAAGGTTTATGAGGCATTGTCAACTGAAGGGACCATAGAACTCGTTCGAGTTCAGATATATGCAAGGGACATTCAAGTTATACAGGTTCGAGTTAAAGAGACTCCACTGTGTTACGCAGCAAATTTTTTTTCCGCAGCAAATTTTTTTTCCGTGAACGGACGGAAGTATCTTCGACGGTCAGAAGTATCATCTTTTGACGGTCGGAAGTATCATTTTTAATTTTTCCTATCCGTCATTCCGTGGTTCAGGGGGTATTGGGTCATTAGCAATCAATTAGGTAGGGTCAGGGTTGCTAGTAACGGCTTGTCACTGTGCCGGGTGCATACTCGGCGCCTTGGGCCCCGCAGGGTTGCTAGTAACGGCTCGAATTTCAGTCAGTTTAAAAAAGGGGTACTTTTACCCATATTATAATAACATTACCCACGTCTTTTGCCAGTTCGGTATAAAATGTTATGAATTGCGTCAGTTTGCTGTGCGGCGATGGCTCAAGGGATTGGGCGCTGGCTTCCGAATCTGAAGGTCTTTCTTTGGTGGTGGTTCGAATCCCACTCGGTGCGAAAATTAGACAGGTCGAAATTGATGGACAAATGATTGACAGGTATGAAAACTCAGTCAGAAATGAGAAACTAAGTCTCAGAAAGTAGAAAAAACAGATAAGGTGAAAGATAGGAAAGGGAAAATGGGCCGTCAAAAGATGATACTTCTGACCGTCGAAGATACTTCTGACCGTCGAAGATACTTCCGTCCGTTCACGGAAAAAAAATTTGCGTTACCACCACAGATCTGTAAAGCCCGAAGGGCTAGATCCGCGGCCTTTATTGAAAAGTGAAGCAAGTTTTGGTAGGATTTTCTACCAAAGAAATCACGTGACAACAAGTAATTTCACTGATTTGAGAGATGCAAAATAGCGTTTGCCGCCTACTTTTTTTATCTCGCGCTCCAAAAACAATTAAAATGCTAGATCCTATTTATCGGCACGAAATTTAAAAAGTCGAATTTTTGCTTCACTTTTTTTGCTGGAGAAAGCTTAAAGTTGCCTATCTAGCCCTTCGGGCTCTACAGATCTGTGGTTACCACATCAATAGATGAACGAATAAGTAAGGCATCACTTACGATTTTAGGTTTTGGAGGTTCAACCACCACATTGGCTAGTGGTATTGATTGTTGATTCATTTTCTCCTGTCGTTCTTTTTCTTTCTTTTTTTCTGTTTCTTTCCACCAGACATAAGCAATGGAGAGGATGACGAACACGAAAATAGGGAGAGTGATCAAGATCGGTAATCCATTAATCGAATGTTTCGTACCATGCTTTTCTACAAAGCGACGGTGAAGTTCTTCACGACTTGGTTCAGGGACTGAAACAGAAAAAATCGTTATTGAAATAAACCATTGAAACTCGTCTTAGCCTAAAAAAGCCTGATTTTTGTCTTTTTATTTACCTTACCTTTATTTGGCACATAAATGTATGTCTAATAAAATTGTCAGTGAGCCAAAATGAACCACTTGCTTACAAATAGGAATTTCTTTTCACACCCTGTACTGCTATCCTAAGTTGGGTCAGACTGTCAAAATATCAGGCAAAAAAATAAACCTTACCCAACAAACCTTCCACAATAAATTTTGCTAGTTATGTATATAAACAATTAGTTGGCAACACTACATCGAAATGGCAAGTATTGCGTCATCAGGAAATATTTGTCGAATGGAAAGGTGGAAAACTTCCCAAAACAGTAAGATTTCTGATTCCGGAAGGAGGTATGTTTCCCGATCGGGAAAGATGGGTTTAGACATTCTGAAAATGGCTATGGTAGATAAATAGACAATTTCCTTTGTAAAGAAGGATAAAGAAACAACATTAAACGAGTAGTGGGTTCTGTAATATTTTTCCAGTTTTTGCTTCCTGATTCAGCACATTCTTCTCGAAAGGAACACGGTGAAAAAGTCGTAAAAAGTTGGTGTTTAAAAAAAAAGAGTGACAACATCGGGAATCTATTTCATTTTTGATTAACACCACCTTCCTGTTTGAAAAATAATACCCATGATGGCACTTCTTGCAATTTCGATATGTTGTTGCAACTGACAAAAGACAGAATTTTCGTCATCTTTTCACAAAAATTAAAACTATCTTTAGTCTTAGGCTGCTATGGCTGGACTGATTTTAAGCTTTTCAAAGGATCCCGTTTACAAGAAATTTGGATACAGTCTGCAGTAGTTTTGCTAGCAACAATATTCTTTATCCAAAAAAAAAATTTCAAAAATAAGATACAATAAATAGATAGTGAAGATAAATAAGATATATTCACAAAACAGGATTTCATAATTTAGGTTGGTAGTCAACTATTATTTTTCTGATTTCAATGTTTTATTCCTGTCCACAATCACCGTCTTTTTGAAGCTCAAGTAGGGCGGCGAGGGCGGATTGGAAGCCTGCATTATAATCAAGAGTAATTTCATTCTCAATATAATCTCTCCTATCATCTTGATAAACATCAGTTGTTGACCGAGCACCACCCACTAAGGCTCCATTTAGAACTTGGGGATTTGGGGCGTTAATATTGAATTCGTTCCACCCACAGGGTGCTGGGCGGTTCGGGCATGATGAAGATCTATGGTGAGGTTGATTTGGTGGGTTGAAACCGTAACCGACAACAAAACTGCGTTGATTGGCTGGTTCATCTCCGAGGAGTTTATTGATTTGATCGCGTCCAAATGTGTTGAATTGACCGGTTGCTTTTGAATGAGCGAGACAAATGAAGGCAACGTTTGCTGCGTGACGGTTTGAGCCCCATTGTTGGATGAAGACCAATCCGTATCGAGTACGTGGCTGGTTATTCTGCATCTGGTTACAAAAGCTATCGACGTTTTGTTTATAAGCTGCTTTACCGGTGAGCTGTGAAAGGAGAGCTGCTACACCACGACCTTTGTTGTCCCAGGAGAATTCGCCAGGGTTTTGTTGCATTTCATTGAAGAACCCTTCAGCGTCAGCCAGATATTGTTGCTCTTCTGTAGCCTTGTAAAGCCAAGCAGCACTCCATGCTAATTCATCCTTGTAACCACTGAAGGAGTTGTAGAAGGTTTGAGCGTCTGGAATACTTGAGGAATAAACTCCTTGGTTGGTTTTAGCGAATGTGTATAACTCTTTAGCGTGTTGTATGAGTGTAGCAGCATAGCCTGGGTTTGATTCCTTAAAAGCAATAGAGGTAGCGGCTAGTGCAGCTGATGTTTCACCGGCTAGATCAGAACCTGGATTATTTGCATCGACTTTGTAGCATGGCCTTGGGTTAGCTTTACCAGGAGAGTTTGTGTAATATTCGTCTGCTCGTCCCCAGACTGCATGGTCTTCTCCACCGATTCCACATTGGCCGTACAGCTCGTTCGTTGCTGAAAAGTGACGATAGAAAATTTGATTAAGCATATGGTAATTTGAGCAGGGGTAATTCGTTTTTCAAGATTTTCATTTTTGCAAATCCCAATGATAAATAAAAGTGTACTAGACTGAAGATTTTCAAAAGGGCAAGCCAACTTACAGAATATTCGATTTCAACGTGCGCAGATTTTAAGAAGGGACTTTCCATTCCTTACCAGTATGACATTTGATGAAGTAATCAGTTGCCCATTTCAGTGTCGCCAGTCCGTCCTCATATTTACCAGCGAATTTGTACCCATCAGCAAAGTCTACTAGACCCCAAGCTAAGACAGTCGTTGCTGCAGCCATCGGGAAGTTGAACTTGACATAATCTCCAGCGTCGAAGTAACCACCAGATAGATTATGACCTTGTCCTTGACCGTCGTTTTCAAAGGAGTTGCGTCTCCATGGGATATCGTTATCAGAGAGGGTTCCCGATCGCTGTGCTTTGTAGAAGAGGATTGATTTACCAAGGACGTCGCTGTAATCGTGAGGTGTGCTGCATGTTGGTGCAGCTGTTGTCTCTGCTTCCGTGGGCGCCTCAGTGGGCGGCTCGGTTGGTGGTTCAGTGGGTGGCTCGGTTGGCGCCTCAGTTGGTGGTTCAGTGGGTGGCTCGGTGGGCGTTTCTGTGGGTGGCTCGGTTGGCGGTTCAGTGGGTGGCTCGGTTGGTGGTTGAGTGGGTGGTTGAGTGGCCGGTTCAGTGGGTGGCTCGGTTGGCGGTTCAGTGGGTGGTTCGGTTGGCGGTTCAGTGGGTGGCTCGGTTGGTGGTTCAGTTGGAGAGTTAGTAATTTCTTCTGTACTGACTGATTCAGTAGTCTCCGATGGCTCTTGGGTGGTTCCAGCAGTCAGTTCAGTAGTCTCCGATGGCTCTTGAGTGGTTTCAGCAGGGAGTTCTGTAGTTTCTGATGGCTCTTGGGTGGATACTTCCGTGGTCTCCGATGGTTCTTGAGTTGATGGGTTCGGAGTGGTATTAGTTGTAGTTGTAGTTGTGGTTGTGGTTGTTGGGCAGACTGGTTCAGTGCCGCACGAATCATTTGCGAATTTGATGTATTCAATCACTGGCTTGTCTGCACTGTTTTGATCGAATGACAAAGAGAATGGGAAAACGAAAGTGGTTCCAGCGAGAATCTCTCCATTTGGAATGCTTTGAAAAACGTAGTTGAATCCTGGACATGTTTCTGATGACGTGAGACGGTTCACTCCACTCATAATGTTGAAACCAGTCGTCGAAGAACTGAACCCAACCTGAAACAATATGATATGATTTCATTTACATTATAAATCTGTTTATAAATCATTTTCAAAATATTCGACGTGTAATATTTGCTTACGGGGCACATATTAACAATTTTGTTGAATGGCTATCATGCAATTTTGGTACCACTTTGTAAAATAAATAAACGTTACGTAGTATGAGAAGATATTAAAAGTTCTGGATAGAAAAATCTTGATACGTCTTATATTACATTGCTGGTCTGAATAAAGAAATGGCATAGCTTGAGGTTAAAAGATTAAGGTAAACTTACAATAATTTGAAATTCAGTCAAATCTTCGGTTGTTGTGATTCGAATATTCCCAAATGTTTGTCCAAGGTTTTCTTGTGTGAATTCAACGTAAGGTTCACATGTGGCACCTGCAAGAGGTGGAGAGGTGACCAGAGGGGTGGTAGTGGTGTTCGGAGCAATGGTGGTAGGACCAGGAGTAGGTGTTGTCAGGACAGGACAATCGTTAGATCCACACTCCATTTGGAAGTCTCCTGATGAAAAACTGATGTACTCAATTTGAGCTTTTCCAACAGCTGCGTCGAAACCAAATCTGTATTGCTTACTAAAGAGGCTATTAGCTTCATAAGTGTCCTCTGCAGCGTTGGTGAATTCATAAAAACATCTGTCGGCTGATTGTTGTTTTACGGCACGATCGAAAACGTCGAATGTGTTTGGAAGCATTGCTGGTGTAAAACCAACCTGGGAAAGATTTTATGAAAATATATTGCAGGGATATCCAGGTTTTGTTAAGAAGGGGTAATACTAAGATCTAAAAGAAGATAGAAGGCGACAGTTCTTAGAAATTCAAAGCTGAAATATACTTTCAATTCATTTATGACTCAACAGCCTATCATCATAAGTGAAGCTGGTGTAGGAGCTTGTGGCTGTTACCTATGTCCACCGCCTCAAAACTAAACAGTTGGACTGTCAGATTTTGAAAACGAGCTATCTAAAACGTAATTGAACTACTGTGAAACACGTACATTAAAGACCCATTCATTGGATTGTTGAGGTACCAAGAACTCGATGGTTCCTTGCTCGTCACTTAACCCATTGTTGACATTCTTCAAGAAAGCGGCGCAATCGTCACCAGAAAGCGGCTGTGGTGGCGCTTCAGGTGTCATAGTGGTTCCAGTAATAGGTGTAGTGGAGCCCTGAAAAAAAGTATAATAAGGAATTTCTTTTTCAGCAAAAATAAAATTTCAGTTTATACTATCTTAAGTTTTCGAAAACACAAAAGCAACAAATTCATTAACACACAATGTTAATTTGTGCTTTTTACACATTTCCTTTGAGTCAAATATGAACTAAGTTCCGGATTGAAAAAAAGCATCTTCAGTTTTCATACCTTTGAGAATGATAGCAGATGGTAAAATAGCCGATTACTTTAGGCGTACACAAAATTAACATAAACTTTCTCTAAAGTAATTTTAAGATTAGAAAACAACAAAAAGATTTCGAATGAGTCTGCAAGAAATAAACAAAAAGAAACATACAGCAGTGATAGATTCGCCTTCAGTCGTTGAAGGTCCAGTGGTCGTTGTAGTTGTGGTTGTTGTAGTAGTGGGACAAGAAGGTTGAGTTCCACACATGTAAGTATTTGATCCATCACTGATCTCAAAATATGTTATGGTTGGTTTGGCAGCGTTCTGGTTATAATGTAAAACGTATGGGAATCGCATAGGTTTACCAGCATTATCAGGCCTATTGTCAGCTTTGGCGTAATTGTATAATGTGACTTCTGAGCATGGTCTTTCAACTCCCAACATGTTAGCACCACGTTGGACTTGGAAGTTTTGAACTGTCTCTGAGAATCCAACCTAAAGTGATAAAACAGAGTTAATAACACCGAAAGGAAAAATTTTGCAACATAATTACTGAATAAGATTTGAATCCAATATCCACTGACAAACGTATAGGAATAAATAAATTTTTATACAATAAAATCTTCATTCTGTTGCAAATAAAGAGTATAGATTTTTAGTTCCATACAGAATTGTTTGGAATATTTTGCAATCGACAAACTTTTTAGCCAGAAAAATTAAATTCTTACAACTTTAGGCATTATTTTGGGGGTAGAATTTCTCCTTTAAACTCATGCAAAATTTATTCAGTTCAAACTCCCTTTTCTATTTAGAATACCTACAAATGAATTCACAGAAAAGAGATAATGTAAGAAAACTTATAGGAGTCATACCTTCAACGTCCAAGTTGCGATAGAAGTTGGAAGAGAAAACCTGATCACACCAAACTCGCTACCAGGATAGTTTCGTTTGATTTTAATAAAGTTTGAGCAAACACCCTGTAGTGGCGGAAGGGTTGGTCTGGGTGTCGTTGTTTTAATAAGGGTGGTGACGCCCGGAGCTAAAGTAGGTGGTGAAGTTGGAACTGGACAAGCAGGCGCTCCACAGGTCATTGAAAAGGAACCACTTTCGAATTTAACGTAAGCGATTTTCGGTTTTGGATTTCCAGAGAAGCCATACAGGAAATTATATGTAATTTTTTGACCGGCGTTTATCTTTGAGTTCCACTGGTAGTTTCTAAATGTGAATCTGCAGTTACGATAATTTCCTGCTTGCTTTGTATTCTGCAGCTGAAAGTTCCTGATTGGGCTGCGTGAAAATTCCACCTGTGAAAATCAACAAAGCAATAAAATAAGTTTAACTTCACAGTCACATACTTATCAGAGGAAACACAATCCCGAGAAAGTCTTCTAGAATATGCCACAATCTTAATTCTTCAGAAGTCATGCCTTTATAGCGGTATAGGTTTCTTAAAAATACGCAGAGCACGATCTAAAAATAATCGCTCACAAATACTCTACAACATAAGTACTTGAATAAATCTAGAAGTGAATTTATTTGTAAAATTTTACCGTGATTTTCCATCCATTAACAGCTTGAGGGACAGTGAATTCCATTTTGGCTTGTTGGCCCTGGCTCCATCCATGACCCAAAGTTACAAACGTATCGCAAGAAGGGCCAGTTAAAGGATCATTCACCAGTTTTGAGTCTTTATGCTGATGGAAATGTCGTTTTGAATTCTCATGGTGCTGATGAAAATGACGTTTATGTTGTTTTGGCGCACCATTAATAGATGCCAAACAAGCAAAAAATAGTGAAATTCGGGCAAGGCCCAACATAGTTATAACCTTTTATCAAAACGAACCAGCAGTTTTTTTCAAGTTGAGATTTTCCAATACTGTAACCCGTCTGTAACGATTGATACTTAATTTTGATCAATGTATCAAGAATCGGAACTTTATATCACCTTTGATCAAACTATTTTGTGCATAGGCGTTCATAATAACCTTTATTAAATCCCACACATACAAGTCCCCGGGGAAGTTAACGTTCACACCATAATAAGTGGAGATAATTAATATTTACCCTCCATTGCAGTGGTCAGACCTCACCCTCGAACCTATTGTCAAATTTTATTAAAAGAAATCACAAACGTCAATACACAGTTATTAAATCTTTATTAATTAATAAAAAAAAATCTTTTAATTTCGAGATTTCCCTCAGCTTTTATAACCCCACGGTGCATTTCCTACACACAGACGTGAGACTGGAGAAAAGATACTATTAAATCGAACAAAACAATTTAATTCTTATCTCGTGGGTATACAGTAAAAAGAATCACGCAAAAAGCGGAGAGCTTTGATTCCTTACATACTGAAATGAACAATCTACCACGCATGACGCAATAGACTTCAAGAATTTTATTTGAATTTTTCGTGGTGCATAGTTAATTGATACCACAGATCTGTAAAGCCCGAAGGGCTAGATATGCAACTTTAAGCAAAAAATTGACTTTTTAAATTTCGTGCCCGCGGATAGGATCTAGCATTTTAATTGTTTTTGGAGCGCGAGATAAAAAAAGTAGGTGGCAAACGCTATTTCACATCTCTCAAACCGGTGAAATTGCATATTTTAGCCACGTGACTTTGGTAGGAAATCCTTCCAAACCTAGGCTTCACTTTTCGATAAAAGTCGCTTATCTAGACCTTCGGGCTTTACAGATCTGTAATTGATACATTGCCAGTAGCCGTTACCAGTAGCGTAGACAAGTGGGCGTAAAATTTGGGGATGAGCTGGAGTTTTTATAAGATACTTCACTCATTGGTCATTTGAAATAATAGAGATGACGCGTTCTTTAGAAAAAGCAATAAAATCCTTTGTCTCAAGATTCAACCATCAACCGAATCATTGAAAACCTTGTAAAAACTCCAGTTTGACCCAAAATTTGTATTGGAGAGAATATTTTTATTTGTTATTATGGATAATAATAGCGTCGTAAA
This sequence comes from Clytia hemisphaerica, assembly GCF_902728285.1. Taxonomy (NCBI): domain Eukaryota; kingdom Metazoa; phylum Cnidaria; class Hydrozoa; order Leptothecata; family Clytiidae; genus Clytia; species Clytia hemisphaerica. The sequence continues at coordinate 1,044,723 of NW_027103726.1, read as the reverse complement.
AATATGCAAATAATGCTTTCCTGCACAAACTTTGCGTACCTCTCGTCTACACTACTGCGTTACAATCAAGACTAATACTTATAAAATAACAATAAGCTCAATTTTGGGCTTCGGTCTTGTAACAAATCAACGAACTACACGTTTTTTTTATTTTAAGAAACACACTTTTAAGAAACACGAGGCTCAGAATGCCTAAAAACTAAGAAACATCTAAGAAACATGCTGATGCTGAGAATGAGAAAATAACATTTTTTAACTTGGTTTTTTTAGAACCTTCCAATCTTTGCATGAAAAATAGGCTGATTATGTCAAAAAGTTTAGAAACATGTACGAAACATTTAAGGCTCAAAAGGTCGATTTCTTAAGAAACATTGAGGCTGCTTGGTAAAACTAGTTTCTTAAAAAAAAAAACGTGTAGCCACTAACAGAAAAATGATTGCATTCTCTGGAAGACTAAAGAAAAGCTTACCGATTCATAAAGGAAACTAACCTTAGTGGGAACTAATTTTTGCTCTTTTTGCCGTTTTTTGGCAAAAGCACGACAATTAGAACTCACGTATCATAAATTTGACTTGTTTTGTTGCAAAAACATTTAAAAATCCCTAGGAAAATTTATCATCCTGAAAATATTTGATATTCTTAGGTTTGTATCCAAACCGAGACAAAATCTTGCATGTAAGACATACACCAAGCAAAAAACGGCATTTTTGTAGAACGTTTTTAGAATTGCCAAATTCCATGATGGTGGTATTCTTTCCATATTCTCAATTTTTTGACCAGTCAATATTTATTTATTTATTTATTTACAGCACTTAGAGCCTCAAAATGTCCTTGTGTCATTTTCTTAGTTTTAGGTGAAAATTGATTTGTTCAGGCTTTTATTTATTTACGTATTTTACTATTCCACCATTACTTTTCTTAAAATCCAACACTTCAGACTCAGTATCGTTCTTAAAATGTTCTTAAATAGTTAGCAATTTCGAGCCCCGTGATTCGTATAATATTGTTCTGCAATTTAAAGAATTTGTACTGTTATAATGGACACTTTCCAGCAAGACCAATAAGTCTAGACACTGTCTAAATTAGAGTGATTCGCAGTCCTATATACATATACTTCTTACATAGAAATTTTTCGCTAGAGGATGAGCAGAAAACTGGTGTTATTAGTGGCGATATTCGCAGGCAAGCAGAGATAATCTTCTCTGTCATGGGATGATTCTACAGAAAGAAATAGAGTACGCAAGGTTTCGTTCTCCTTTCACCGCAAGACAGTGTTTTTGTCTTGATTTGCTTGCTTTTTTTAATGTAGTATTTGTTTTAAACAAACTCTATTGTATGATATATAGACTGCGTTGGTAATGCAATTACCAGAGATTTTTCGTGATGATATTAGATAGGCATGTTTACCATTTACTTAGTATATTTAGATATTTATAATGTTTGATCTAAAATACAAGAAAGGAAATATATATAATCGTTATACCTACTAAATACTCTCTATCTTCCTCCCCCCTGAAAGTCCAACAACAAAAGGTTATAAGGCATAGTACCCATACAATATAAACACTACTGTCCATCTGAAAAGATGAGGAGAACATGGTCTCAAGTTTATATACATATATACATGTTTATGTGATGATAGGGTATCCAAGTTCACCCTATGACGTTCTGACAGTCAAGTGAGTCTCTAATCAGGAAGCCATGAAATATCAACAACACATTGTCAAGCTTCACGTTCCAAGCTGAAACTTTGATGAGCAGGGTATCTTAATAGTTCGCCCTGTGATGACACAATTCGTATCATAAAGTCAAGAAGATGTCAACATGACATCCAGATTCTAAAAAATAACGAACAGGGTGTCTTAACAGTTCGCCCTGTGATTATGACGTGTAAACCGTACCATACAGTCCAGGTACCTATTTCAACACATAGTCAATCAAGTGTCCAGGGACTCTCTTATTGCGTTGAGATCGCCTGGGTTGTAGCGTTGAGTGTTGTGCTTGTTGAGCAGAGCGTGTAGGAGTACTGTACGCCGTAACCTTCGAAGGTGAACCATTAGAGGCAAATGGTGTTGATCGAGTAGGCTCTGCTGATTGTTGGATGGTTGACGGTGTTGGTTGGACGTCAGAATGTTGTACTACAATTCGTTGAGTACGTGGTGTTGTAACTTCCCTCATTGGTGGTGCAGGTGATGTTGGACGCTCATCGTTCTTCACTGCCACGGGGGCAGCAGTTTTGTCCAGTCCTGAATATGAGGGGTGATTTGGGAGGACTGGACGCGTTTGTGATGGATATGTAAGTGTGGGAGGTGAAGTATGAGTTTGAGTTAATGGTTGTGGAGTGGGAGGTGATGGGATTTGGAAGGAAGAGTTCTGAGGCATGACAGGGGTGAAGCGCCTCAGAAATTTCCTGTTGCGGAGAGTAACTCTCCCTGATCCATCCACTCTGACAGCATATTGATCGAACTGTCTGACTTCAATGATTGATCCAGTCCTGTCCCATTTGCGCGGATTTGGTCCAACTTGATTCTGGATACGTACATGATCTCCTACCTTCAGTGGTGGCAGGGGGCGGGTCCCGACGGCAAGTCGTGCAGCAGTCTTGAGGTGACGTAGTCGTAGGGCTTCCTCACGCTTCTGGAGGGTGTCTTGCCAAGTGGGATGCGGACGATACTTTCCAGGTAGGATTGGTACTGGTGATCGGATGGGATGGCCAAATGTGCATATAGCAGGTGAGACTTGTGTGTATTTCTGTAGATGAGCATGGCCTTTTGGAATGCATCAGTGTCGAGGTTCCCACTAGCATCTGTATTGCCGACAATCATGCGTTTGACAGTCTTGACGCCAATTTCAGCACGGCTGTTGCTGTGAGGGAAGGCAGTGGAAGATATACGTTGACGGACTCCCCATGACTTTAAGAAAGACTCTGTTGATCGGGAGGTGAATTCAGGACCACCATCCGATGCAAGCTCCTCAGGAATGCCATACGTAACGAATGAGCGACGTAAGCAGTTGATCAATCCAGCGCTCCCATCTTTAGCACGGTCCACGGTGGATCTTATTCACTAATTCTTAATGGAGTGAATTTTTTTATCTGTCCATAGTAGAGAATCGTCAACAACTTTGATTTTGTTCGGGAAGTCACTGGCTATTTCATCAAATCTTCTTGTGTAGCCGTCACCAGACGAAATGTAACCCTGTGGTGCAGTGCAATATCGGTAACGACCCCAAGGGGTGATGAAGGTAGTTAGATGCTTGTCTTCTTCACAGAGGGGAACGCTGTAGTATCCATTCCAGGCATCTGTGACGGTTTTCTTGATATTGTGGGGAACTGAACGTACTTGATGGAATGGAGACTGAGTATGATGGGTTTCTCTAGTTGCGCAGGCATTGAGGGCTTGGAAGTCTACGGTACGACGAGGCTCTCCATTTTTCTTGGCACATACTACCATGCGATGACACCAGGTCACAGGTTCCCCAATTGGCACCTTTTCGAGGACCCCAAGTTGTACATCTCGGTCCAGATCGGCCTTGACTTTCTCTTGCCAGTGAAATGGAACAGGAATTGGAGTGTGGTGAGCTGTAGGTTCTGCGGACTCATCAATCTGGAGAGATAAGGGAGGTCCAGTCATCATCGGCAATGGTTGGTGCTCGCACGTGTTGAAAGTGCTGGACTTGTAGTAATCTAGTAGGAAGTCCTGTAGCTTCTGTCGATTCTCGTCTGTCCCCGCACATGGGAGATCATTAGGCAGTGCCGGTGGAGGTTCACGTTTCGGACAGTTGCAGCCAATTGTTGTTGGTATTGGGAATTGTTCGGGATGATTAAGGTGATCGGTCGCTGATTTGAGGACGTCAGCTGATGCAACTTGATGATACTTGTCAGCCATGGCTGGGAAGTTGGAGGAGATGATACCCAAGTCAATGCAAGCACCTTTGCTGATGAAGAATTGGCTGGTTTCGTTGGTGACATATACCAGCTGTCGTGTTTCTTGGGTGTTGTTTGAGCTGGACGCAGGGCTGTTGATCCTTAGGATGATGGCACCAAGTACCTTGATGGGATTGCCGTTAGCTGCTCGCATCTCCATTGATACTGGGAGAAGGTCTGCTTTGGTTAGTCCAAGTTTCTGTACACACTTGAATCCAATTAAACAACTTTGACATCCGGTATCAGCCATTGCAGGGATGGTGATGGTCTTCTCAGGATGGTTTTTGATAGGTTGGTATCCAAGTCGACCGTAACTTTCATCATCAACCGAGATATTGAGGTCGAGGTATGGTTGAGAGCTGGATCTACGTTTCTCCCAACTCTTTGAAGACTTGTTGTAGTGGACATGTAGTTTTTCTTCGTTTGGCAAGAGCTTTGGCACCGTGGCCCTTCTTTCCACAGTACGTGCATGGAGTTGAGTCGGTTGATCCGGCTTTTTTATAACCGCTGCGGATTGCGTTGTTTTCGTGTTGTTGGAGTAGCTTGGATGCAGAGCGCTTACCAGTTTCTCTTGCTTCTACAAAGTGTAACACCTCGTCAAGGGTCATTTCCTGGTTCGTTTGGCCAAGCAAGTCGAGTTGAATGTCTGAGTCTTCTAGGCCTCTGCAGATGACGTCTCGGAGGATCTGTTCGGTGTAGTCAACCTTGTGTTCACAGTTTGGACAATCTATGAAGTACTTGCAAACATTGGCTTGTCCTCTTAAACGGGCGCAGAAGGACCGGATTGGTTCATCTCGATCTTGGTGAGAATTATTTAGGGTGACTCTGGCAATCATAGTGTTCTCATCTCTCACTGCCAACGACTTAATAGCAGCTAGTACCTCATCTTCGGTTTTAACAGAAAGAGTTCCTACTGTGGACCTGGTAAGGTCTTTGCGTAGTTCATCGTCGCAGCATTCTAGCAGTTGGAGGACTCTCTCTTTTCCAGTAACTTTGGTTGCTGCAACATATTCAGCCCATCTGGTTGTGAAATATTGCCATTCTTCGCTGGTACCGGCGGATGATATTGATGGCCTCTTAACTCGTTCCACTTTAGCAGTACCTTGTTGACTTGGTGAGCTGGTATGGACAGCATTGGCATGTGCTGTGATGAGAGCGGCGACAATTGTGGCATCCAGGTCAGGTGTGACGTAGTCACATGACTCGATTGGGCATTCGACAGCAGGCATCTTGTTGAAAAACCAGGCGATCAGTTCAATAAAGATCAAACATAGATAGGCATGTTTACCATTTACTTAGTACATTTAGATATTTATAATGTTTGATCTAAAATACAAGAAAGGAAATATATATAATCGTTATACCTACTAAATACTCTCTAGATATTGCACGTATGCACTTTCCTAGCCGATCCTTGTGTAAGAATTGCATATTGATTAAAAGACAATCATTAAAAAGCTAAATGACAAGGCAAAAATTGAATGGCCCTTCATTTATCATATCGTGATTTATTGATTTCTATATATATATATTGATGCTTGATCTATCTTTTTTTAATCTTCGCAAAAAGAAAATCAAGGTTTCTTTTGCTTTTAGCCTTGGCATGACATGTCTCATTAAAAGAGAATAATCTACACATATGTTTGTGGTCGTACTAAAACAAAAACAGAATCAAAAAAAGTTCCACCACACGCGTTATGAATTTCACTTAATACGTATAAGTCGATAGACAGTTGTCTTTCGTACCGAGAAATATGTTGAAACAGGGAGAAATAAGAAAATCGGGAAAAAACCCTGATATTACTTGGGAAAGAACTATGCTAAGTGAACGTAGAGAGAGCGTAAAGTTATCGTAAGCGTGCAATTTCATAGGTTATATACATGTTTTTTTTATAAGCATATGTTTTTTGGAAAGAGCTTTTGGAAGAGATATTTTAGACTCAGGCTCGAAGTATGTTTATCATATATGCTTATTTTTCCGAAAAATTCGAGTCTCCAATTTTTCCAAAATCTGTCGTTGCTATACATGAGGATAGGGAAATAAGTAATGACACAAATATTGTTCAGGAAAGTTGTGAGCGATTGCCGCGTTTACGCTTGTATTTTTTTAAATTAAAATTTTCACTTACACACCTCAAAAGCAAGCTCAGAAAATATGCTTGTAATATGCTTACTTTTTAGACAAATTCAGGTCTTGGTATGCTTATAAACGTTATGCTTATAAAAAAAAACATGTATAAGTCAAAAAGGGGAAGTTTAGGAATTTAGCAAATGCATAAACCGTAACGTTGCCCTCTTCCGCCGTCCTAGGATAGTGAATTCTTATTTTCCCCTTGAAAACTTACATTAGAAATAGCTCTTCAATATGTAAGAACGCGCACTTACCAGGGTTAATGGTGACATGAGATGATTTCCGCACAACACCTTTTAAATTGGACATGACACACGTGTAGACACCGCTATCTTCTTCTTTAAGATCCTCTAACAACAACGTACTTGATGATGTGCGTTCAAACTTCAGATCTGTTACTGTGTATCGGACATCTAAAAAGAAAATGGCCGCTAAATATTTTTTGGTCTTTTTTTATTTACTCCTAAGGTTATATCAGCCAACCTTTGATTCTGACTGAAGACTGCCTGAAAAGGTACGAAACTCTATTTTTGACTGGTATACTGCTCTACCAATATGGTATAGAGCACTTTGTTGAATTATTAGTCGGATATTCAACTACTCCTAAGGTTAGGTAAGAGGGAATACGAAAACAAAGAACATACCATTTTCTATATAAGATACAGTATTCATCTTTGGGACATTTTGGACATTCTGTATTTTGTCTGATTTCTTTTGAATGATACCAAAAGGTGGTTGTGTTGTGGTGGTGGTTGTAGAGGTTGTGTTGATATAGGTGTGGTTAAGATGGAATGTCACGTTCTCACTCGTTTTACGGACCCATTTAATAAACGGTGTAAACTCTCCTGTGGAAATGAAAAGATGCTCCAGTCTTATTTTTTCAATGTTATAGAGGATTCCAGGAGTTGACACGATGTTTTTTCAGGAGATTTTAAAGGCAAATTTTCCCGAATTCTCTGAATTTTGGTAAAGAGGACGGGCAAACTTAGAGAATGATACGTCATTCGTTAAAACCTTGTAGGAAGTTTCTGAAAATGCCCTCTGAATCATTTAAATTATTCAAATTCTGTTTAACAAATTTAAAAAAAAAACTCGGGCCTAAGATTTCGATTTAAGCTTCCTCGTAGTAATGACTTCTTTAATAAAGCTAAAATATTTATTCATAACATTTTCTTATATAATTAGCTTGAAATCTTTCATCCTTACTTGACTTCATCATTCTTTGAAAACGGAATTACCAGTACCCATCATAAGCCGACTGCGCCACTAAGGGTTGTTAAGAGGATAATAATAATAATGACATTCAATTTTTCTTATCATAGACAACTTTCTCTTAAATTTTAGTTGTCTAACATACTGAAATATTTCAATTTTTGAACATAATACAAAAAACAATATTACCATCTTCTAAATCAGCGCCACAAGTCAATTGCAACTCCTCACCCATGAGCCTTGTAGCGTTCACTGGTTCAAATGTTGAGATTATCGGCACATCACTCCTTTGTTCTAGGGAAGGAAAAGAAAACAAATCTTAATATTGCAACCACACGAAGCCTTAAAAACCGCTATAAGCAGATATTTGTGTTCTGGAATACAGTTCGATTTTCTTTGAAACTATCGAACGCAAATAATAAGTTGTCAATTTCAAAAATCGTTGTTGGTTAATTTCCTCATACATATGCTGTGCTGATGTGATACAATATATAAAATAATGTAAATCAAACTAACTTGAAAAACAAACTGAACCTCCAGACCAAAATTTCTGTAGAAACAAATACTTCAAAAGGCAGACATACCTCTAACAATAATACTAACAGTATTGGTGATAGACTTGCTGCAAACATTATCGACAGTGCATTTATATTTGCCATTGTCTGGAATATCCACATTCTCTAAACGAAGTCTGAATGTCTTGTTTAATCTATGTTCGTCAAAGGTTCTAAAGGAAAATAGTAAAGGAATAGGAAAGGAACGATAATGTAGTGTAACAACGGGCGTGGTTATATAATTTGTTACCCCAACAATTTGAATTATTAATCGATTGTGCCAATCCTTGAAGAGGCCAGGAGATATTAAAGATATAAAACTTTAAAAGGTCACATCTGTTATTAAAAAACCTTTTGAAGTTGTAAGTTCTATTACTTTAACTGATTAAAACAGTAATATCATTGTAAAATGTTCTTGTGAGTTGATGCTTTTATGTTTTAAGATTTATTACCTAAAGCTATTTTCTTGTAGAGGAATATCATCTTTATACCAATAGACAGATGGTTCAGGACCACCAGTGTGGTCTACGCTACAATCGATGACAAAAGTGGATCCAACCAACGTCAAGACTTCCGGATTGGCTTGATGTATTCGATTGATAAATTTCATTCCTAGAAGTTTTAACAAATTGAATCTTAAAAACCAGAATAAATAGACTCCCAAAGAAAGGCGTAGTGTGGTTAAAGGGGCTTCTTGGTGATGATCTAATTTACAAATCAAACAGATCCAAGCTTCACAAAATCCTTCCCAAACTAGTTAAAGAAATTCCCCAAAGTAGAGGGAGCTTTATTTTATGGCTGCTCATAAAAAGTATTACTTCTACAAGGTCTCATAGTTGTAGTCGTTGTGGGGGTTGTAGTAGTAGTTGTTGTTGCTGTTGTTGTTGTGGTTTTAGTTGTTGTGTTGTTGGTTGTCGTTATTGGAGTTGTCATAGATTTGGTTGTTATTTTCTCGTTAGTAATAGTAATAGGTGTAAGCTTTGCTGTATTTTGTAATATCAATGGTATCGTGTACGTTGGAGAGTTAGTTGGTGTTTCGTCTGTGGTGTTAATTGTGTTAGTTAAGTTATTGGAATGTACATGACTTATGAGTATGCCTATGGTTTTATAGAAAAATACAAAATTAATAATAGACCAGATATAAATTATATAACCATCTTTTGTGATGCCTAATTCTGTGTCAATAATTTTGAATAAGAAAACCCTTCCCACATGGTCGCTTATAAAGTAAAGATGTTTGTTTCATTTAAATTTAAAGGATTTTCTGCTAAGCTGGCAGTATCACTTGCTCTATGCTCTAATGTGGCATATTAATGATCCCATACAGTGATCGGATTAACGATTTTTTAGGTTTCACGATGCGTTTTTATCAATATACGATGCATTCTCCACTCTAAAGACCAATTTACAAGCCAAATAACCATCGTATTTGCTTGGAGGCTCAAAATGCTGTAAAATTCTTGATATGTTGTATCGCGATTTTGTTGAATTTCTGAATTTTTGCTTCGTACATTTCCAAAAAACGCAAAGTTTTACTTACAGGATAACAGCAAATAAGAAGCAACTTTGTAATCCATTTCTGAAAAAAAAAATTACAAATATTTATTAGGAAGATAATCTAACATTTTGTTTAATTTTTATTTTACAGTGGTACAGGAGGAAGTTTTGATGTAAAATTCAAAAGGACTCATCTTTAAGAAAGATCTCTTAAAAAATAGCTTGCCACAATCTAACTTCTTAAACTTTCAAACCATTTATCCTGTGTTTAGAATACAGGAGCTTACAATATCAATTCAAATTTAAACACCTCCATAATACAAAAAAGAAGGAAAACATAGACATCTCAAGGTTATCTAGGCAAAGTTTACTAAATTGCAACGTTCCAAAATGAAATGTAACATTTTATCCCCTAAAACCTGCCTTGATAGTTTGAAGGTTACTAATTGTATCGTTTAATTTAATTTTGACCCATTTCTAAATATTTAAATCAAATATTTGTACTATTTCGCTCAAGAGCGTCCAGACCCTGTTTTAAAAACACACCTACATGGCATGCCATAACTTTGAGTAAACCCTTCTTTTAAACACCCTTGGATAAATGCCTCTCCTTTGAGAAAAATTTCTCAATAAACGCCCCTTTTGGAAAAATGCCTCCTCTTTTTAGGAGGGCGGAGTATATTTGAAGCAAGTAGCTGTGAGGAAGTATTATATCAATGAATGTATAATTGGCACTCTAACCACTGTTGCTATTCATTGGACAAGTTTATAACTTCAATACCTACTGATCAGTATAAAGACACCCGTTTTAACAATAATATTTAAACTGTGGTCTGTGAGCTTGCACTCAAACATTGCAGTGTTAAAAACGAATCATCAAAACAAAATAGTGTCAGTACCGTGAGATTGGGTAACTTGCATCAGTGGAGGCTAACATGCATAGCCCTCAAATGAAAGACCTGGCTGGTCATTAAAATACAAAATTAAATCAAAACAAAAATGGTAGAGCGGAGCTGCGTAGTTGTATTTTAATGACCAGTATGCATGTTAGCCTCCACTGATGCAAGTTACCCAATCTCACAGTATGTCAGTCGATTCTTGTACTTGACAACAGAGAACGCTCTTTGACATTTGACATGAATAAGAATTGAAACCATGGGCATGAGCTCCACTTTGAAAGTGATAGAGCCATGATATACTGACCAAGGAGACACTACCCTGTTTGGCATTGGCAGAGGTAAAAGTTGCCCTTCTAGATTACCAAAGAGGTCTGTTTTAAGGTTACCGTAAGTTGGTCTAATGTCAACATCCGTCTTCTAATTTCGACACCTTTCTTTAGAGATAGGAGCAATAGAAACTGAGGATAAGGTCGGAATCGCTGATTGACTTTGATTAGCGCGATTAGAGGAAAAATCTTTAGTCTATCAGTGATTTTGACCTTCTTATATTTCCTATCTATAAAGAAGGATGTCGAAATTAGAAGACGGATGTCGACATTAGACCAACTTACGATAGTAAACAGAATTTTGCTTGACAGTTACATCAATATGCCTTCTTAACCTGTCTTTAAAAATATAAATAAAAGTAATCACGGAAAAGGACGCGAGAAAAAAAGACATAAGTGTGAGAACAGAGTAATCAAACTCGTTAGAAAAAGTACCATTAGAAGTCATAAAAAATCAACCTGAATAAATGCAATCGAAATTCCAGAGAACTTCATAATTCCCCAAACAACATTACATTACTATGTCAAACTCCCATCACATAAATTTTACAATTACGTCAGAGTAGACTACGCTTGCCACCGAAGAGGTTTATATGGAAAGGGTAATTATATTTTATTGTTCGCTTCTTTTTTAAAGATTCGCCGGGTTGGAAAAGTATGAATTTCTTTGTACATATTTTACCTACCTCAAATATTTAGGAGGCTGAGTTTTAAACGAATCGTCAAGTTGAAACGAACGATAAATGTATCAAGGTCTGTTTTATTTACCCCCTGGTGATTTATCGATGTTACAATCCAATTATTGAAAGTTTGTCTCGCACTTTTTATAATGAGTGAGACATACGTTCTCTGATTACACAATTTTCATATTGACATTTTCGAGGCATTTTGAACAAATTACTCAAGCCAGTAAAACGGGATAAATTATCTTGTACCTACTAGGTTGTACATACACACTCTAGGTAATAGATGTGTTAATTAAAAACAAATCAATTGTAAGACATTTTCATTAAAAAAATTCTGCTGGAGTAATTAGTTATTCAAAAGACTGTTGCATTCTCCCAAACATACATCATGTCATGCTAATCAGAATATATATGTAATGTTGAATAATTAAAAACTCCAGCATCAAAACACCAGTGGGGAAACTTTGATTAACAGGTCTATTTTTACCCAAGAAAAAAAGCTGAAGAAGAAAAAAGAGCAACACACCGGCACGGCTGCTCAGCAATCGAATCAAAACAAATCACTTACCTCTTTCTAGACTTTCCACTCTCGATTGTCACGCACAGCGCTACAGTAGCTTTAAACTTCAAATTCTTTACTTAAACATATTTTACAGACTTAAAACAAATTTTATAATTTAAATTCTAGAACTCTAGTTTTCTGATTTTACAAATTTCAAAAATAAATGTTTGATTTTAAATATTTCAAAATATCAAATATTAAGTAAAAACTTGTTTTCTAAAATATTAAATAAAAAATTATTTCAAGATTACAGTCTGTAATTTAATGTAATTTTCAAAATAAACCCATGTGCTTTTTGGGTTGGAAAACATAAGAGACAAGGTGTCAAAAGTTGAATCGGATTTCGGGATTATGGCGGGCGGGAGATGGTGGCGTACGCCTGGGGCGGATTCGCACGGGCGGAGAAGAAGAATCTGGAAATCGAAAATTGAAAATGAAGCAATCCCAGTACAGCCTCGTGGTGTGTACGCTACACGAGGTACACAAACTGCAGAAATCCTAAAATCACTGGAAGTTCTCCGATCTTTTTGTTTTATGGCGGTTGATTCCCTAAATCGAATTGGAAGAAATTGGAATTTGCTGAAGGCAGGAACTTTCTTAAACTCGTATGGTAAGAATTTTCCGGATTTTTTTCTCACTATCTGCAGGACTGCAGCATCCTCTGGCGTTTTTTGCCCGTCTGATAAGTCTGTTTTTTTTTTAAATAAGTTTTGGAATTACAATAGCAAGTAAATGGTTTATTACTAGACAGTTCCTATATACAGTCTACCCCAGCTTGCAAAAATCGAGGAAATGTATAAACGAAAATAAAAAGTGTCCCGACTAGGGTTCGAACCTTCTTGTTTCCGATTCCCCATGTTGATTGACTTATTACTAAGTTGAGAGCCGATTTATACCATTGCGCCACACGTGCGTTATTTATTTAGTTCCAGAAGAATTTCTTAAACATAAACTACTGTTTATAAGAACATATTGGAATGGGATAGACGAAGGATACATGGTACAATTTCTTGTTTTATAGGAATGGTGATTTTCGTTTCATCATAAATATTCTTAACTACTCTTTGGAGGAGATAACAAAATACTTTTAAAGGTATTCTAAGATTATTATGATCAAGTCATACTTCAAACAATGTAAATTCTTATAGATGGAGGCGTGTATTTACAAATAAAAAGAGTATGTATAAGGGTGAATTCCAAAAATAAGAAAAATTGAAGAACCATCATGGTATCATGAACCGACCTAGGAAATGGGGGGGGGGGGTAATGTGCCGTCCTTAGGGGTGTCTTTTTTGGATCTTTAAATTACCACGATTCTTAGAATCACAAAATTTAAATCTCAGTCTCAGTCTCAGTCCTTGTAAAGTCGCTAAAATTCTATTCCTTGTCCTTCAAAAGTTCCAATAAGCAAAATAGCTTCAATAAGGGTAATTCATGTTTTTGTTTTTTTTCAGCCGCTTAAGGGTCCCATACTTCATCTTGTTAACTTGTTCTAAGAAATGGACGGCTCAAACCTCACACCTTCTACTAATGCAGAATACGTCAAGTATGCTCCACTCGGTATGTACCTCGTTTTCCTTTTTTTCAAAAGAATTTAAAATTGCAATACACGTTTTTTTTAAAGAATACGAGGCTGAAATTTGGCAAAAACCTTGAAACAAATAAAGAACCATCTGATTTTAACAGATTTATAACCCATTTTGAGCTCTCAGAAACTAAGCGTATTTAAGCCTGAAAGGCTTGAACAGCAAATTGGATTCAATTCTTTTACTCTACTTTTTTTCTCAAAATACAATTATGATAGATGACACGACTGATGAAGAGGACGAATTTGAAAAAGAACAAGATGCTTTGAACAAAGAATTTAATGACATATACGACGATTTGTTTGCAAAAAAATCTCAAGGTAAAAAAGATCGCATATTTCGGTTAAAGATCTTTTTAGACTAGTTAATATAGTAAACTAATAAATACAAATTTGAAAAACGATGTAAATAATCTAGCTATGTCTTACTCGAACCTTTTCGAACTACTCACAATTTTTTGAACAATTACAAAATTTTCAATTAAAAATGGTTCAAATTCTACTTTTTCGAATGTTTCCATTCTCCGATTGTATCCGCAAAACATTTCGCAATACAAGAAAAGGTAGTGACGTAGGTGGTGGCCCTTTAGTTTTAGCTGTCTAAACGCAAGTAATAAATTTTTCGTACTACTCCTATAAATTTAGTGGAGATCGAAGAAGATGAAGAACTTGTTAACTTGGATGTGTACGCTGAAATCGAAGACACAAATGCAGAGAAAGAATGTTCAATATTTTCAGAAACAGATTCGGAATCGGATGAATCAGACATTGAAGATGGTGTTAAAAATGTAGCCTTTAGAAAAAAATCTTTTGAACCAGAGCACACGGACAATAACTTCCATGACAGGTATGATCGTAAAACAGTAGTTAGTCTAAATCAATCGAGCTGTAATAAGTCGAGGGAGGAAGTGATCTTCACATACTAAAATTTGGATCATCCCAAGGTGATTATCTAATAATTCGGTAATGTATAGTAATTCCATATCACTTTATTTTCAGGAGTGAGAGCAATGAACAAGGTTCATCAACAAGATTTACTAGTGACGCCAACGAAAATCAAAGTAAGTATGGGTCGATTTTTCAATTATAACAAGAAACTTGATAAATGTCTGAGAGGATTGAAATATCGTTCAAGAAAATGTTTTGTGTTTTAAATTTTTAGTACGCATCATCTTTATAATTTGATTGATTATAACAAGGATGTAGCTCAATTACTAAAACTTCAACATGTTTAGAAGGTCCATCCACGGTCTTAGCAAAAATATTCTTTCACAAAGTTTCCTTTCCTTTAGCTGGAGACTATATCGTACTGCGATCATCAACTTTGGAAGATACCTACAAAGAGATAAAATCATATGAAATAAATTCTGGCTTTAAATATTCAAAATATGAAAAAACAAAAGGCTTTGGAGGAGGTATCTACTTTACTATTTATCACGCATATAGAATAAAAAGTTTGATATATTATGAGATCTTTTGCGCCAGATAGGGAGCTAAGCAAACCTGTAGGAAAAAAAGACCAGAGGGGCTGTTTACTGGATAGAAGCTTTTCTTGTGAAAATAAAGACGTTTGTATTCTTGATAGTTAACTAAAGGTTATCTTTTTTTGAAGATGAAATCGATTTAAAGAAGAAACATAAAGTGTACTGGTCCATGAAAGGATCCTCTAAAAACGAAATCGTACCTTTCTCTGGAACTCCTTTTGTCATCAATGCTTCGTACAATTTGTTCTGTGCGCATGGGAAGGACTTCAACAAATCACATAAAGAGAAAAGAAAGCAAAAAAAAATAGAAGAGGTAAGAACATGACAAAAATGACAGAAATAGATAATTTAAAGGGGTGATTATCCCTTTTACTAATTGTTACGTAGAAGCATTTGTTGTAGCAAAATACAACACTACAATATCATTCACTGAAAAAATGACAAGTCAATCCTAATTTCAGGCCAACCAAGAACATCCTACCATGAAGAAATCTAGAAATTACATCCAAGATACAATGAAGACTGGTTGTCCGGCTCGGCTGACAATAAAAGATATTATATACTTTCCAGAATACAAGGTATATCACAATGAATCTCGTCTAGTTCATTATTGTCTGAGTGAAAAATGATGATATCGATTATTAATTCCGTACCCAAAACTTTTAATTATTAAATTCATATCATACTATTTTAGGTCGATCTTGAAGCATCAGATCACAAGAAAAAGCAAGTATCAAAGACGTTGAGAGGTTTACTTGAAGAAGGAGAATGTCCAGAGCTAGAAAGGTTGTTTGTAACCGAGATATCACACGAAAATAAACACGTTGGTCATTATGTTGGAGAGGTATAATATGTTCCATTCAACGTACATCGCGACGACAAAGAATATATAATGCGCCTCATTTTAAAAGGAAATCGGATTGAATATTGACAATAAAAAATATGCCTTCTTTCTTTTGTTTTATTTTAGCTTGGAGGCCTTTCGCAGCGTCTCGATCCGGATATCATCAAACAGATCGAATCATTAGCAAAGGATGGTATTCGAAGACCTGCTCAAGTAAAAACGCTCCTCGAGCTCTATGTAAAGAATGATCTGTTCAAGGGCAAGGAACTACCGAATGAGAATAACAGACGCTTCTACCCCAAAAAAAGTGACATAAGGGCCCACATAAATAAAGTGAAAATGAAAAACAGGTTCTCAAAAAATGACCAAGCCAATGTCATCGAACTCATAAAGAAATGGCGAGCTGAAAACCCAAACGAAAAGATTTTTTTTAGAAGCTACGGGGAAGGAGAGGGTGCTAAAATTTATAACGAAAATGCCGAGCTAATTGATGTGCTTACAAATCAGAAAGAACAAAGATTGCTATTTGTCCACCAAAATCCAAACGAAAAACGGTTAATGAAGCGGTACGGGAACGAGATCGGCCTATTAGACGCCACCCACAAAACCACAAAATATAGGCTACCGTTGTTCTTTGTTGCCACAAAAACAAATGTGGACTATCAAGTGATAGGCTCATTTGCTATCCAAGATGAGACGACAGAATCAATCCTCGAAGGACTTGCCAAATTAAAAGAATGGAATCCAGAATGGAACCCCAAAGTTATGATGGTGGATTATTGTCAAGAGGAAATAGATGCTTTGCAAGCCCTTTTTCCAGGTAATATTCACAATTCTAAGTTTTACATTCACGCGTTAGAAGTAAAATCACAAGTATAGAAAAAAGCTGTAAATAGAAGAAGAAATAATCGACCCTGTATACAAGTTTTTATTTGTTTTTCATTCTATTCACTTTACCTGTTACCTGTATACATGTGTATGAAAAATTGAGCATAACATAATGGTATTATGAAACTTAAGGATTTAATAATTTTAAAACTGGCAAAGAGTTTTGTTTCAATTTCTTTAGATACGATCATCTTACTATGCGATTTTCATCGAGAACAGGCTTGGGAACGGTGGCTGAGCAAAACGAAGCATGGAATGACTGGGAAAATGTATGGCAAGGAAGATGATGATGAGAATGATGGGAAGGGGTTGACAAAGAGGGATGTCGTTTTACAAATGCTTCGGCCGATAGCGAGTTCAGAAACAGAGGAGGAGATGAAGATTCGGATTGAAATTTTAAAATCAAGCGACATTTGGAATGATGAAGGTTCATCAAAGCTTCGAAGCTGGTTAGAGACTACCTGGTTCCCTTGTTGCAAGGTATTGAGTAAATTTCATTTAGAAGATTTGAACTGGCTTAGGTTGAAATTTAAGATCATGTGGTCATTTAGCATGGAAATTCTAAAGATCAATACACTTTTTAGTTTTTGTGTCTTGCACAATGTTAATGTGGTATTTGTTATGATATAGAATTTTATCTGCAGGAACTAACTTAGCTAATCCATTCATTTTTTAATTTTTTCTCAGAGATGGGTTTATTGTTACAGAAAGGACTTGTTGTCAATCGAAATTAATACCAACAATGGGGTTGAGCGAAAAAATAGAGATTTAAAATATGAATACCTTAAACAAGCCAATGACAAATCAGTTTCTGGTATGTTGACTACATTGACACGCAAATTTCTTCCTGAAAAATATAAAGAGTAAGTAACAGTTGTTGATAAACTATTTAAATAGGCATTGTCAATGCAGCTATCATAGAAAATGAATAGTAATTTCTTGTTCAGTTCTTAGTTTTTCCATTCATGGAAAAAAATCTTCAGCTGCCTAAATGGAAAGATCTTTGTAGGAATACCAAAGAATTTAAAACCTACTTTGAGTTGAATTATGTTTGCATGATTGATTAATTTCAACTTTTGTTTAAGGTACAAGGACAAAAATTTGGTATGTTCTTCCCTTCACCGAGGATATAGTAAATACATTCCCCAATATCTACATAACAGACCACGCTATCTTGTCCAACACTGTCGAAACAAACTGCTCATAGCAAATGTGTTGGATATCAATAAGACGAGGATTGAGGAGCAACAAAACATCTACAGGATTCAAAGTTTTGAAAATGATGTAACCTATTCAGTTGACCTTCGCAAACCACATTGTGATTGCTTTTCTTGGAGAAAAACAAAATTGCCATGTAAGCACATGTTCGCAATTATTTTACACACAAAGGAGACATGGGATACTTTTCCAAAGACCTACCGGGATTCAGTTTACATGACATTGGATGAGGCAGTTGTTGGAGATATAAAACGCTTGATTTCAAAAACGTCCACTTCAACACCGGTTGGCAAAAATGAAACTCCAGAACAGGAAGAAACTTTATCTTTTGATTCAGAGTCAGAGTTTGTTCAAGAACATCCAACAGTTGATTTGCCTAAAAGAATGAAGATATCAAGATCTAAATTTGGAGAATGCAGAGAGCACTTAAACGAAATCAAGTCACTGACATACTTGGTTACTGATGAAAGTGTAAGTACCAAAAAAATTGCAACCAATTGTAATTTTTTTTTTAAATTCACAACCTTTATTAGGCTGTGTGTCCCCTGGTAAAAAATAAGTTTCTTTGTCTCAAATAGTTTGAGACAACTGTGCTAGATTTGATTTACTACGGATGAAAAAAAATAAGCCATAGAAAATGAACATTTTTGAAAACTTTTACTTCCCATCACTCATTTGTTTTTCTCTGTCGCAAAAAAAAATCATTCCAAACATATAGACATATGCCTAGATTTATTTTTGTGAACAGGTATTTGCGATGAACAATTTTTTTTTCAGTGGACACTTAGCCTTCAGATTTCAGGTTTTGAAATATCATCCTAAATAGATTAAATATGTTTATTTAAGATTGCTGAAGATTTGGAAATAAAACTGAGAGAAATCAGAAACATGCTGAGATCAGTCGCTCCCAAGAGTTCTGGACTAGTTCATGAAGAAAAAAACCTTGTCACGTCCAAATGTAAATTTGAAGATCTTCCAAAAGAAAAACCCAAAAAACATGTTGCAGCAGGTAGAGTTGGTAAAGGAGCTGAAAAGAAACGTAAAGCAGCTATTTTAAATGTTGCACCAAAGAAGTCGAAGATTAAAAAGGTAAAATTGTTAATAAGGGGGGGGGGGGCGTACGGGTTTGACGGTGTGACGGTATTAACCCTTTTTTCTGTCGGTGTTTCGGTGTTTGAAGAAAAAAGTGACGGTATTTCGGTGTCAAACATGCCATGCGGTGACAAAATAAGGATTTTACCAAATTTTGCTGTCGGTGTTGACGGTAATCCAAAAAATATGCGTCGGTAATGCGGTGTCTGCGACCCCCGTACGCCCCCCTCTAATAAGACATTATCATAATAATATTGTTACATTATCAAATTTGAAATCAACAGCAGCCCTTGTACATTTCATAAATATCTACATAAAACCTGAAAACTTTTACCCGATGTGGTGTAGGCTTAATTACAACTTGAACAAGGAAAAACAGAAACATTTCAAATTTTTGCTTTTCTTCTTAATCAAGGTTGAAACGGAACTAATCGATTTAACAATACCATGCACCTATGATGTTCCACTTACAAATCAAAATGAACAAACACTCTTTATATCTGATGCCAAGCCAAAAAAAGCAAATGGTAAGGAATTATTCCTAAATCAAATTTTAACAGTTGAGGATACCCTGCCCTGAAATAGGAGTAATACCTCAATAAAGATATAAAACTGCATTTGTGGTATATACGTAAAACGAATTTCATCATCTGAAAATCATTTAAATATTTCCCCTTAAACAGCCTTTATTTTACAGTCACACTCATGAGATTTTCTGTATTTGCTTTTATAGAATGCCTTACTAGCAAAGAAAACAGTGAAGTTGGTATATCTCATTTTGAAGGTAAACAATAAAATAAAAGAGAACAGGGATTCAACGTTAAAGGGATTCAGGCATAAAAATATAATCTTAATCCAGATAATATAGCTATCTAAAAAAGTATTTGATAATTTAACTCAAGTCATTGCCAGTGATTCTATTTCAAAAATATCAATCTCCTAATTCTTGTACTGTACTTTTTCAAGACAGTTAAGATTTTAATAATTTTTAGCGTATTTTTATTAAAATTGAAACTTTTAACTGCCTTACTATCCTGCTATTTAGTAAATCTGAGAGCCTACCTTTTTAACTACAAGATCTTTTGTTCATAACCAAGTTGATAAAGTGATTAAAAAACAGACCCTGTATCCCTGTAATTTTAGATTTAACTGGTAATGTATCAGATGATTGTGTCATCACTCTCAACAAACCGGCACATGGAGTACCAAAAAAGACTAGGAAAATCAAATTGACAACTCGTGAAATTAACCTCATTCGTAATGATCAAATGCTTACTGATGAGTCAATCAATTTGGCTCAACAGTATCTCAAAAAGGAGTTTCCTCATCTTGGTGGTTTGTTTGATACAAGTTTGCTGAAATGGAACATGCAGGATGTGATTCCATCAAACAACCACTACCTCCAAATTGTCAATTTGGGTAATTTACATTGGGTATGTGTTTCATCACTATCATTGAAAGAAAAAACAGATAACCAATGTCATGCTATTTATGATAGTCTGGTTGGGGAAACACTTTCTGATGAGATCAAAAGTACAATTGCATCATTTTCTCACTGTGAAGAAGACAACATCAGGCTTGAAGTACAACCGGTCCAGCAACAAACCAATGGTGTTGATTGTGGGGTCTTTGCTATTGCTTTTGCTACATTGTTGGCTCATAACAAAGATCCTACAACAACTACATTTGATTTGCAAAGAATGAGGGAACATCTCATTTCTTGTCTCCAAAATGAGAAAATGACTTTGTTCCCAACAATCACAAAGAGGGTGCGAAAATGTAATAGAAAAAGACATATTGTACCCCTTTACTGTGAATGTCGAAAACCCTATTTCCCAGATAAAGACTCAATGGCCTTCTGTGATTCATGTCGTCAATGGTATCATTTTAAATGTGAAGGATTAAAAAAATCAAAAAGCCTTTCCAAATCAGTGGAATGGAAATGCAAAAAGTGTCAGAGGAAATGATATGAACTGAAATTTTAAAAGATATATTTTTACATCATTATTTTAAAAATGAAAAGTACTTTTAAAAGGATGAACGCTTTTTCATTTTGGTATTTTAGTCTTTGTGGCTCATTGTCATTACTTAATTCTAAAGCTCCCTCTCTCTGTACTCTGACGATATATGTGCTTTGTCATTCATATAATACACCGTTTAGGAGTCTTGCCTCCTCCACCGTGTTCCACCGTGAAAACGGTAGGTAAAAATGCACATTTTAGTACTGTGGAAGGTTAGAGGAATGTAAACATTGTCAATTTTTTTCTTTCCTTTAAAAAGAATGATTTATATATTTGAACATGATATAAATGATAATTTTATGGATCTCTCCTGAAAATTTCACAAAAATTCATCTAGAGAAAAGAAGTTATGATTAAAAGGAGTTCTTTACCTACTGTTTTTTTCTACTGAGTTTCCTTATTAAAACCAAATTTTTACCTACCTTTTTTTACGCTCTCCCCCGTAGTTTACCGCGATCGCTAAAATCAAAACAATGGAAAATTGTTTGGACGCGTGCGCAGTCGACACTACTAAACGGTGTATTGCTTCAAAAAATTAATATATATTATAAGGGGGGTATACAGTATTTAACATATATTTCTTTTCTTTAACTTAATTTTCATTTCCTTCCTTTTTTAAAACATATTTTAACCTCAGACCTAGAGTTCAACTGTTTTAACAGTTGAAAAAGCTAATTTTTATAACTTCTATATATGGACATGTTCATAAATGGTGAGTAAAATGGAGACATTTGAAAAATGGCAAAAATCAGCAAAAAGTGGATAATTTTGTAACAAATCAATTTTGAGATTCCAAATTTTGTGATAGGGTGACAATTATTGTTTAGCAGAACTTAGAAGTGGTTTCAGAAAAAAATATGTGTTCAAAGGCCTGCTATTGGTAAAAATGTACCAATTGTAACTTTTTTATCATTAATGAAATTCATTGTTGTTTGCATTGTTCAATTTTCTTCAAATGGTTAGTTTTATACATTAGAAAATAAAAAATCAATAAAGGGCAATAGTGTAACAGGGTCTACGGCTAAGAAAAAGATAAAATAGTAACAGTATTAGCAAATAGCAAAAATAGTACCTAAAGTCACTTTAATCATGTCAATCTTACCAAAAAATGCCCTCCTTTGGGCGAAATATTAATGAGGCTTATGACCTTTAAAAATATGTCTTTAATTTCCAAAAACGCTGCATTTGGGTAAAAATGTAACACCACAAACTTGTTTAGTACCGGAGAAGGTGTGCACTTGTTGTTGAAAGACCATTAAAGAAATTCAAATAGTGACAAGAAGGCTAGTTCTTTAATCTAAATTGACCCTAAGACCAATACCATGTCTTTTGTATTGTCATGTTTTTTTTGTCTGTTTTAAAGTGGTAAATCTGTAACAAACAGGGTGTCTATACTACAAGTTTAGACTCATGTTTGTTTGTACTCTTGAATTCCTGTTACATATTTATCAAATTGAGACTCTTTTGAAGACATGAAGGATCACTATTTCCGTTCATTGACCCTATGGCTAGTTAAAACCATCCAGTACCTATTTAAAAGTCAATAAAAACATGATAAATTTGTAACAAAACTGGGAAAAATTGCGAAAAAATAGCAATTTTGTTACTTTATTACCAATAAATGACCCAATACTGTTGACTTATTAACATGAAAACCAGTGCTTTAGTATGTTACTTTCCTTCTGAAGAAATAAAATTCATCTCTGAAACCTCTTTAATGTCAATCATGTAAAAATGTTGTAACATATATAAAAAAGATGCCAATATTATGAAAGAGTTAAATTTAATGTTACAAAATTACCCTTTTTAGGCCTTCTACAATTTAAAAAGATATATAAAGCACAATTCCAACCTATTTTGTCCAACAAACCACAAAAGAAAAATAATTTTACTTGGATTTTGTTTGGTTCAAGGGCTCTTAAAAGTATCAATTTCAAGGATTTAAAATGTTACTTTTTTATCAAATGAGCAGTCATTGATGCATGAAACTCAAAATGAAGGTCCGTGTATGTATAACCTGTGATGTGTAACATTTTCACATCTTTACAATATATATTTTATGAGTTATGGCCATTTTTATCATCTTATTTATTTCTTGCTTGTTACTTTTTTATCATTTCACTGACCCTGAAAGAAACCTTCATAGCTCCAATTTAATCAAGCCTCTTGTTGATACAAGATTATCTTAGGAAACCTCAGCTATATAGCTTAACCACTGCAGCAGCTAGGACCTCTGAAATTTTGTTACATTTTTATCATGAGTAAAATTGTAACAGTCATTTCAAATGTCTCCAAAAGGCCAATATTTACTCATCATTTATGAACATGTCCATATATGTTTTTTTATCATAGTGTTGTCTAGCTAGTTTGGTTTTTATATGGGAGTTTATATCTTTCATTATGTTTCTGCTGTATTTTCACAACAACAAAGCCGTTAAAGCTCATATGATTATTCTTCTATGCTTTATTTGTATTGTAGCAGTATACAAAATATGGTAACAGTTTTGACTTACATGTTCTGTGCTGTATTTATTTCCGTATTTATAGGAGTTTTAAAAGACTTACCTTACTGTTGATCAACCTTGCATTCAGTTCCTGTGATTCTTACATGTTCTGTACTATATTTATAGGAGTTTTAAAAGACTTACCTTACTGTTGACCAACCTTCATTCAGCTTCTGTGATTTCCTTCTTAGACCAGCGTTATAGACTTAGACTTCGGCTCTCACTCTACCATGTACTTTCACTTTCGATCGGGAGAATCGGGGAAATCCGATAAAAGCGAAAAATCCGATTCAACTTTTGACACCTTGTCTCTTATGTTTTCCTTTTGGGTTAGCAAATTAAACATTTCAGCATCAGTTTGGCAGATTTCACCATTTACAGTGTTGTTTTCACCCCTCGTTGTTTTTTAACTTACTGGTAAGTCAGGTAAGTAATTTATGACCCTTTCAACCATTGATAACATAATTTGAGATCTCCATTGAAATATCTACAACTAGTTATTAACACATTCTAAAAAACCGTTTAAACAAAAAAATATTTGTCCCCTGTGTGGATGGACTTTGCTTTGGTGCCTGCCACCTTGCCTTTGGTCAAATAGAATACTTACAGTCTTGAGAATGATGGTTCAGACATTAATGAAATTGAATTTGTCACATTATATTCAAAGCATCACTGGTTAAAATATCATTTAAGGGAGCAGGCCAATTTCCCGCCGGCACTCAATGCTCAAGAGGAATCATTCTCAGGAATGAATGATATAGGCTGCCTTTGTTTGATGTGCTGCAGCCTTCACCTGCCAGTTTGCAGAGTGTGGCACGTTTGCTCATAATCTCGAGTGCACAACTCAGATAAAGTCAAGTGCAGGTGCAAAATTTGAGGTTTTCAGGTGCAAATACAGACATTTTTTTAACTTCAGGTGCAGAGTTCAGCTATTTCTTCCTCAAGTGCAGCTAATTTTAATTTTTTTTTGCCTTTTTGGGTGAATTGAATATCTGAGCTATATCTGAGGTACCGTGAGTGGTCCTAAATCCGACAGCCCTGCCTAATTCTGACCCCCCCCCAAAAAACTGTTATGAAAAAAATTCTATGTTTATAAACATTCCCTCTCCAAGTTGAACGATAAACTATTGCAAGAGCTCTCAAAACAAAACATCTAACAAGATGGCTATAATGTCAAGATGCCAATTAATGTAATTTAAAAAATGTGAATTGTTAAAAAAATAATTCCTTTTTATGATGCTGTTATACTGCTGTTGTACATATTGCAATAAAAAATAAACCAGCCGAGGCTGGAAGGTCAGCCAATAGAGCTTACTGTAGCTAGATAGCTTTAATAAGTGGGTTAACAGATGTAAGAGATGCACTGAAACAGAGTAGAATAAATATGTTGAATAATGCACAAAAAGTGAAACATTTGATAACTTGATTTAAAATTATGTAAAACAAGCCTGAGAGCTCCTCCAACCTCCCCCCCCCCACGAGAACGGTTTGTGTAATTTACGATGCGCGATCCAACGATTCACGATGCACGATGCACGATCCATGCATGATTTATGTCGATTTATGTTAATTATTCTAATTATGCACGAATAAGCTTTCATAACGCTAGCTATAAACAATATATAACAATAACGAAAAAAAAAAGATAAAAAGAAGGGGAAATAATTTATCATAATCAGAATGATTAAAATAACTTATATCTTCTGTGTAGAAAAACCAAAAATTGATAGCGAGAGAAAAAAAATTTTAGCCGCATGCCTCACTCGTTTTTAAAATGAAAGAAAAAGCCTTTGACGTCATAGAAAGGTTTTGGCGCGAAAAATTTATTAAAACACAAACTCATTTTTGTACGTTTATTATTTTTTTAAGAACAGTGAATAAGGTAAATAAGAAATCATTGGCTACATTACTTTTGGCATGTTCTTATAAAAGCCTTTCACCAAATGAATTGCAATTGGTGCTTTTATTTATTTGATCTTTTTCTTCGTTTGATGATCGAGTCAATTTAACATTTGATCTTTCTCAAAAAAGGTGAGTTTATACACGCGCTCTTCATTAAAAAACGTCTTCCCCACTTTACCACAACATTGTAAATTTTTGTTTATAACCCTGTCTCAATCCAATGCATTTGGTTGGTTTAATCGGAGAAACGTTTTTTTTTTTAAGAAAGAAAGCAAAAAGGTTACAAGAGCCTTACAAAATATTCAATTCAAAGCATGGGCAAAAAAGTTGATGTTTTGATTTGATTTGATTGTTGAGGTTAAAATATATACACGTAAACTTTACATTGATTTTCCAGGATTACAAAAGAAGGAATTAAAATATGTGATTACTAAAACCTGTAAATGCATAATTAGAATAATTAACATAATATATGCATGAATCGTGCATCGTGCATCGTGAATCGTTGGATCGCGCATCGTAAATTACACAAACCGCCACGAGAAGCTCAAGTATACTTCTCTTTAGCATTGTCCATATAGTACGTACGCAAAGATTTTCCAAATATTTGACACCCCCTCCCCCCTTGTACGCAGAGAACAATAGAAATGACTTTGTTTAAACAATAGATGTACGCTTTTGCTGAACCCCCTCTCCCCCCTTCACTGTGTACGTACTATATGGATGGCCCCTCCAATCTGGGTAAATAAATTTTGTAGTTTAGTAACCGTCAAGTTACACAACATGCACACAACCATCTTGAAGACTTTGCTGATCGCAAATGATAATCGAAAGCAAAACTTAAAATTCATAACTATGCGGGGAAGCTCATTTTTCCCCCGTTTTGCTTTAAACTCGCTTTTGATTGGTCTATGAATTTGGGCGATTGATTTACCGCCTTGGCGGAATAAACACACAACCATAATAAATAAATTCAACAGGGCAGCGGTGTAGCAATTAATTACAACTGGGAGCCCGCTCTTCTGTGCCAAGCACTGGCAGTGTTTTTTAAACTTTAAAACAATGTTAAATGAAGACCAGATTGATCTGTTTGTTATGGCTGTGCAAGTTGTGACGAGAGTGTGCATGTTGTGTAACTTGACGACAGCCCGCTTTCGGCAAGTCTGATAAGAGATATCTATAAACTGTTATCGCCATTCATTCCATTCCATCATTCAGTCAAAATGTGCGCCAAGGTTAGAAAAGGTTAGAAAAACACAATCTACGTCCGGAACTGCGTGAAAAATAGTTTGATCAATTTCAACAAGAACTGTATATATTAATATTAATATAAATGATCCAATTCCAAAGACCATTTGTCATGATTTTGCAAGTCCAATAATAGGAGATGTGATGTCATCATTTGGTTCCCGTCATCTGATTTACGGTCAGCAGGTAGAGCTGGAGAGTCGGAAAGCTTTTCCGCTGCTTTGCTGGATTTCCACTGTCGACCTCTGCACGCTCTGTGTTTGAAAGTTTTCAAATCGAAGTAGAGAGCCGCATTCTAATGGAGAGTAAACCGGAAACACCAGTTTATCCACGGTTTCTCAATTTTAAAGTAGAAATGACGGGAACCAGTTTTTTGCGATTGGCCTTTATCACAAACACGTCCAAGTCCAAAAAAGCACGATTGCATCCAGTCTTTATATCAAATTTATACAGTAGCTGTACTTTTGTAGACTTTATCAAATCCCAATAACATTATAACACCATCAATTCCCCTAGAGGCAAACAAGAAAAATATGTTTTTATTGCAAAAACTATAAAAAAGCAGCAATAAAAAGTATATATCAGAAAATTCAACATAAACAAAAACTTGAGCAAACGGCTTTAAACCTTCAAAGGATGTAGAAAAAGAATCCCTTAGATGAAAATCATGTGTTTGATTTGCCGAGTTAAAAAAATAAATAACAGAAATTGAAGCTTGCAACAGATTTACACTGGAAATACTTTGGTACAACACTGACTTATCACATCTGGCTATCGCTTAAGCCGCCATCTTGAAACTACATTATGATCTGTAAAAACAACGCACGCTAAAAGTACCCAAAAAGTTAACCCGATCGGAAGAAAGTTTAGAAATCAAAAAGAGATCGGAAAATCGGATTTTTTTTTTGCCGTCTTATGATGGAAGAACCGAATTTTACCTATTTGAATGCTCAGCTTAGGCTGACCAATTATGTCTTGTATAAGAAGCATTTATTGTTATTTCTATTTGGTTCAATTGGTTCAATGTATCAAATCTCTCAGTTTAGTTGGCACTGGTATCTTTGTTGCGTCACAGTGAAAGGCTTGTTTTTATTTTAGTTTGAACGTAGTGGTCTAAAGAAACGGCTATTCTTTTTTAGAATCAACCTTACAATCTAGTTTTTATATTTATAAAAACTAGATTGCTAACGTGTGGAAAGGAATGTCGGCGTGAATGATCCTTTTGTTTCGATAATAACATCAAAGCGGGAACTAATTTTCTTCTCGTTTCTTTCTTTCCTTTTTCTTTCTCATAACTTCAAGCTTTCCCTCAGACTCTCCCAAGCGTGGTTAGCTCAAGTGGTTAGAGCATCTGTCTCACAAGCATGGGTTTCCGAGTTCGATCCCTCTGGGTGTCAAATTTTCCAATATTCTTGATTTTGTTTTCGTGCTCATCACTTTAATTTTGAATCACATTTCATGGGAGTGAAGAGATATCAACGCGTTATGTAATGTTAATTGCTATTAGTAATTACGCGTTCAATTCGAATCTATGATCTGTTCCCTCTTAGTGAGGAGTTTGATACCCTTATAACAACCGTATTTTATAAGCATTGAATACAGAAATTCAAATGACGACCACGCAAGAAAGATAAGCAAACGATTGGATCAAGTGTCAAACATTTTGACCCGGAAATCAATTATCATGCTCGCTCACTCGCTGGCTGAAAGTGAAAGTGAAAGTGAAAGTAGTGAAACCGAAACTGAAACTGTCAGTCACCATACCCAGGCGCAAATCGTTGAAAGACCCCATCGGATTTAGGCAGGGCTGTCGGATTTAGGATCACTCACGGTATATATATATAGGTGCATCTTGTCTGGACCAGAATTTATCAGGTGCGCTCTTCCAGTGTGTACCGTAGGTTGGTCTAATATCGACAACCCTCTTCTAATTCTGACACCCTTCTTTTAGAGACAGGAATAATATGAAAGCTTGAATCACTGATTGAAAAAGGATTATTCCTCTCTGACCACTAAGCAAAGAAAAACAGTTTCAACCTTTCTATCAATTTCAGCTTATAAAAAGGGTGTCGGAATTAGAGGAGGGATCTCAACATTGGACCAAGTTATCGCAACTTGGTATTTCCAAATTTTTCCTCAAGTGCAGCCTCATCATGATCTGCAAACTGGCTTACCCGTAAACCTAAAAATATTTTGGTTGGACCTGCCAATCCCTCAAAAACAAGGGCTGGGTTACCAGACCTCCCGCTGCAAAATTTCTTGACGTAGTCTCGCAAAATCCCGTAAGGGGACCCGTTCATATTCATTTGACAATGCTTAAAAATGTCAAATTGACATTATCCTCTGAAAATATGATGTAATGATATCATAGCGCAAACCAATGGGATTATGCGAGCAAATTTTCATGTAATTCATACACGGTACGAATATATTCTCAACAGCTTAAAAAATAAGTGTGGTTGTTGGTAAAACAAATATTCGCAATTTTCACAAAAAGGTATACCTTGATTTCTTAACTTTTGAAAAACCCCCCACCCCCTCATAACGTCAATTTGACATTTTGTGTTGTCAAATGAATATGGACGGCTCCCCTAATGTAAACCCTCCAGATGTTGAAGATTTTCCCGACCTTCAGAGCTTTAGGGGTGGTTCAGTGACTTTTCGGTCGTGGAAGTGGACGGCCAAAAGGGGATTTTTCAATTTATCCTTTTTAACCTTTTCGAATTTTGATTATTTCGATCTTATCAGTTAGGGTCAGGGTTGGAGCTTGAAATATTGCGTCATTATTTATATAGATAATCTGGAATGGATAAAACCAACTTAAAAGGGAAATGGTTAAATCTGAAAAGTGTAAAATAGGCTTTCTTTTATTTCTTTGAGTGTAGAAAGGTCCTTGAACAATTTTTAATGTGCCACATTATAATGCACAACATTATTTATAACGTAGGACATTTTGATTATTAAAAACCTACATATAATGTACAACAAACATTATTTTCTGGGGTGAGTAAGAATTGGCGTGAGCAGTTATTTTTCACATGATGAGCACAGCGAGCGAGCGAGCGCTACCGTAATTATATCGCGGATATCTTGCTCCGGAACACCAGAAGTGCTCTGGAATCTTCCGGTGTTCCGGAGCACAAAAAAAAACCAGCACTTTTCTGGAATGCATAAGGTAACGCGCACGGCAACAAACTCGCCTTAACTGCTGGCTTATCATATTGGACGTTTTGGCATTACCACCCTCAAAGCAGCAGACGCCTTTATCATTCCGCAATTCTTTCCACCATTTTAAATGAGTTAACGATAGATCCAAAAGGCGGAGGTTCATCTAGAAAGGGGGGTGGACGTTAAGTCCTTTAAACCTATCTTTCTAAATTTTTAATTTCGTAGTCTTGGACTGGGTTAAGATTCTAAAAATCTTCTTGCTTGCTTGGTTCAGTGGAAAAAAATCCCAATGACACCCACAATTTTGAGGGGGGTTCCATCACATTTTGAAAGGGGGTAGAACCTATAGTAGGGGGGTTACTTTAGACTAGGGGAAAGGAGTGAACCCAACTATGAGTGTTGGCCGTCAAACAAAGAGAATCCAAGGCTTAAGGGTACACGATGGTCAATTGACTATCTGAACAAAATTTGTTATAGATCGTTATGCCTTACTTTTTGGTTAAAACCATTTGTATAGTTCAAAAGTGCATAAAAATGGCTACTGAATGGTGTAAAATTTTTTTCAAAATGGCGGCTTACTCAACGGCTATGACGTAATTTTCAAAAAGTACAATAAAACTTCAATGAGTTAACATGCCAAATTGATTAACTTTCACATAACAAAAAATAGAGCTCCTTAAAGCCCTCCCCCGTAGGTACAAAACCGTGCTTCATTTTGTTGATTTATCGTTTCGTTGAGTAATTATGCCTATTTACATTTTTTTGTTTCTAAAAAACCTAATTTTTATCTTTAATTCATTATTTCTCTTCAACAAAGACCTAAAACGATAAACTTGAGCACGGTTTTGTTATTCAAAATCTCCTTTTTCCAATGAAGTTATTTTCATTGAAATCGGCCTGATAGATTTGGCATGTTAGCAGTTTGAAGTATGCATACTTACTATAAAATTTGAAAAAATCAGTTTTCAAGAAATCCAAGTTTAAAGTTCTCTACTATCTGCTTTGATCTTTGCCAAATAGTTAATCTGTTTATTGAATTGGAATTAAAGAAGAATGTTCTCTTCACTGAACATAAAAGGAAAATCTAATCAATGGGGGTTTTTAAACAGAAATCTTTTGTAAAAGCTTTCAATGAAAAAATAATAAAACTCTTTCAATGCAGTATGTTTTGCGATTTTTTACGACGATTCAAACAATTTTCCATTTAATAATATACATCTTTGAAAAGAGCGTAAAATTTTGAATCAGATACATTCAAAAAAAATTTTTCAGATTTTTCTTGCTTTAATTTTTGAAATTGACCATCGTGTACCCTTAAACATTGTGCTGTTTGTTTTGGTTTTCAAAACAGCCAGAGCTATCAAAAGGAAACTTGGCAAAGTAACATTTGACACTGAAAAATTGATGTTTCTTGATTTGAAAAAAAACAAACATCAACGACCTTTAACCCAATCACCTACTAACGTTTTCCAACCTAAAATTAAGTGTCAAATAACCCCTTAGGTAGTCAGTATTAGGCCAGAGTGTACTACATTTGTACTTACCTGAAACATCTTTTGTTGGTTAAGCCCAGGGAATGTAGAAAGATCCTTGAAATATGCCAGCAATGCTTAGCCTGGTAGGAGAGAAATTAGCTATCCTACAGTATCAGGAAAAGCCTCTTTTGATCTCAAGCAAATGCTACTTTCTAGTATAGAAACGTTTCATTTACTTCCCCACAGAAAGGACAAGGTTGAACAATGAAAGGAAAAGGCAATTCCAGAAGAACTTTCAAGAAAGGTGACCAATGTGTTCAAAACCCTTCAACTCGCCGTCACCGTGATGATGTTAAAAAAAATGTGATTTCTCAAAGAAAATCTAAAGGAGGTATAGTTTTTGAATAATTTTATTATTTTGATCAGTTTTGATAATTAACATAAAAATTACAGAAAAGCATGTACTGTCCTTTGTCACCTAAAATCTGATTCATCTCTACCATGACTTTTATTATAGTTTTTTGCAGAAAAATATCTTGCATAGTGGAGTGTCTTAACACCAAAATTGTGCATAGATGAAATTCAATTTTAAATCCTAGCACCCAATTATGTCAACCCCATCATCTGGCTGGGCAAAAAAATTAATCTTTCAAAATTACTCTAAATCTGATGGAACCGAAATGTTCTTGTTGTAGAAGTTTTTTGAAGATCTCATCATAAGCCTTTCCAGCCATATTGAAAAAGCTAATAGTAATAATTTAGCAGACTAAATTTAATGCTAGCTTTATATGTGCTAACAAACTCCCTTTAAAGACAGAGTATATATTTCATAGTTCCTTTTATTTATTGCCAGGGTTAACTTTGGCTGCATTACAGAAGCATAATGAAGACATCGAAGAAGATCTTCATATGGAGGATTTGGCCATTAGTGAAACAACAGCAACCACGAAAAAATCAAAAGCTCTCTCAATAAGTGGTTTGACAGACTGCTCAAATATGACATTCAATAGAGTGATGGATAAATGGAAATCTACAGACTCATTAGATCAAGAGGTTTGTTCTAACCAAAAGTGATATTAATGCAACATGCTCTATCCCACCAACACAAGAAAAAAAGTGCGTGTCCCATGGTTTCTTTTTTTGTTTCGTGGGACAAAAAGTGAGGGAAATACCCAAAAGAATTTGTCCCTGGGACAAGATGATCCCTGAGATTTCACTTTTATTGTTAGAAAGAAAAATGAGGTAGAGACATAAGAAAGTGTTTCAGGTTGGGATGGAGCATGATGCATTGCACCAACGCGAAAAAAAACTTCTCCTGTCCCCAACCCTTTATTAATAGTGTTTTTACTTTTTATTTAGAAATGTGCAGTCTTGGCAGCTGTCACTGAGGTATGGAATGTTATGTGTTTGGTTTTAAAATATTTTTTGGTTTACAACCCTCTGCTGGTTCACCAGGCGATAGAATACACTTTGATAATAAAACTGATGACTTTCAATTGAAAATATTTCATTTATTTCAAACATACAGGTTATTCGTAGTAGAGGTGGAAGTGAATCAGAGACTGACTACTTTGCAGCTCTTGTAAGTATGATAGTCATGAAGAAAATGGACTAATTTATCCCACTCAAGATTGACCTCTATTTAGGTGTTGTTTTAAATCAATGATTCTTCTACCTTTAGACTGTGTTTTATCTAATCAGCAATTTGGTTACAGATATTTATATTGATTCCTTAATTCTACAATTCTGTTTTTTCATAGATGACATTGCTTGAATCAACAACAGAAGAGGGCTCGTGTGCTGCAGTCCTTTATTTGCTCAGTTTGGTTATAAAAAAGTAAGTCAAAGATCATTCAAGCTTGTCACTAACACTATTTCCTATCTGCCTGTTAAAAGAAAGTCACATAGTGTGTAGTAGAGTAAAGACCCTATCTCTCCCTTTCTAAATCTGCCTACCATTCATGACTTACTTCCCCTTACACAAGACTTACCTACCCATGAGAAAACTGCTAGTTTCGGTTTTCTTTGATAATACAAAATGTACAATGTAGGCCTAAATTATATGTTAAAATCTAATTATTCCACATATTTTTAACTTAAAGTTTCTTATTATGAAAAATGCTGGTCAGAAGAAATAAAAGGCAGGGCTGCAAATAAATATTTTTAGTCAATCGGACATCATGTCCGACAGAAATGAAATCCTATCGGTCAAACTCAAAATCCTGTCGGTCATTCAGTGTATATTTTTTTTTAAAGTTACGGAGAAAGCGAGTAGGAAAAATAAAAGTTACCTTTGAACAGTTTGTTACTGTATGTAACAGAGAAATTGATTCGATAAAAGTTTAACTTTGAAACACCCTTGAAAGTTACGAAGAAAGCGAATTGATAAAAGTGATCTTAGAAACACTCTTGAAAGTTACGAAGAGAGCGAGTTGATAAAAGTTAACTTTGAAACACCCTTGAAAGTTACAAAGAAAGCAAATTGATAAAAGTGATCTTAGAAACAAAGAAGGTTACGAAGAAAGCAAGTTGACAAAAGTAATTTAGAAACACCCTTATTAAAAGAGTTACAAAGAAAGCGGCTTGATAAAAGTGATTATAGAAACAAAGAAAGTAACGAAGAAAGCAAGTCGATAAAAGTTAACTTAGAAACACCCTGAAAGCTACAAAGGAGTATTAAAAGAATAGGCTAAGTAAGAGACAGGGGTGTAAGAGATTTATTTTTAATTCTCAAGTTAATGGTTTATTCCTTTTTTCATTCGGACATCATGACCGACACAAAAGATTTTCAGTCGGTCAAATAGCTTTTTCAGTCGGACATTGACCGATGACCGACGCTTATTTGCAGCCCTGAAAAGGGGTAGGGTTGCAAAATGAAGTCTGAAGCTCAGTTGGAATTTACCAAAAATGATGACAATACCATAATTTTTTTATTTTATGCGTGAATATTCTTTAGAGTTCCAACAACTGTTTTGCGAACAAAGTGTGCTGAAAGTCTAAAATGTTTCACTGTGATCATGGAAGCACATCATGAAAATGGAAGAGCATCTTTATTGATGGGAGTAAGTAAACAAATATTTTGCATACTGAATGCTTCAACATCCTTTAAGCTTAGCTTTTAGATTTTCATACTACAAAAAAGATACCATTCATTTTTAATGCAATATTTTTTACCATCATCTAGTCTGAAAATAAAAAATGATGGATAAGTCAGATAAATCAGATCAAAATAAAAAATTAACAACATTTGAAAAATTAGATTAGCAGCATTCAAGCCCTTTTAGGCAAAAAAAAAGTAGTCTTGTTTCCCGAAATGCGGGTACGAAATAATAAACTCACCCGGGCGACCGCAAAATGTTTTTTTTTTTCACTCTTTTAAGTTTTTCCATTTTTTCATCCCTGAACTGTCATGTTTTTTTTAGCTGCTTGATTGCCTAGCTACAACATTGAATGCACAAGATCCTGCCATTTGGACTGAACATTCAACACAGAGAAGCTTTCAGATGATGCTTATGTTCATCATTCACTCAAAACCAAAGGTTTGTTGGACCTACCAGAGGTCCTGTTTCTGAGTTGTCTTATAAGTAAGATATAATAGCTTTTCCTTTCTTTAGTATGTTTTGTTTTTCATACATCTATCTAGACAGGGCTCCAATACTAATCAAAATCATATTTCTAGCCAATAAAATAAATAAATAATCTGATGAATGACAAATGAGAGAAATATTTTATTATTTTAGGTTCGAAAAGTTGCTCACAACTCAATACAGTCTATTTTAAAGCTGGGACTATTGAATCATAAGAATCATCCATCTGGTAGTCTTACAGCAAAACACTTAATCCAAATATTTCAACAAAACTCTTCAGGTTTGTGTTTGAAATTTCTCAGCTGTTCTTGTATATCATATAACAAATAACACTTGATACATAGTTTAGTTTACATTCCTGGTTTCTTCAAACTCCCCTGTATAATCAATCCCCCTATATTAAAATTTCTCAGAGACCCCCCTTAACAGAGGTCCTGACAGGAATGGTATCAAAACATAGCATGCTAAAGAATCAAAAACACAAACCCTAATAATTGAAACTTTTAAACACCTCCCTTTATAGGGTTGTCTGAGAATTTGAAGAACCCCCCCCCCAACATAAGGGGTCGAACCTATGTTATATATGAGATTCATGAAAGTCTCATATAAAAGTCAGTTTAAATTTACTTTTGTGTTTTAGATACTGCCACTATGTGTCACCACAGTTTAAACTTTCTCAAAAATTGCTTACATTATTTTGGAGAAAAGGTAATTAGTCTTGAAGTAAAGAATTTTCCTTTTGAATTACATGAAATTATTGTTTCTCTTCGATTTTTTTCAAGATATGTAGGTAAACAATGAATTTTCATCCTTCTTCTTAGCAACTAAAGGAACTTTGTGAAGCCATCTTACAACTTCTGTCTACAAACAATCCAGTAAGTGAATTATATGTTTAACAGTGAAAAAGAAGGCAGCTATTATAATTTGATTTTTCCCTGAGATGTTTGAGACTCTGTCCATTCTCAAGGGAATCTCAGTAAGTGAATTATATTACTGATTATATAACAACAATACAACAAGCTTGGAATCACTATCATGTTACCTAATTATAAAATGCTTCACTGTGTTATAGACATCTATCCTAATTTCAGATTATGAAAACTAATTCAATGCAAACCCTTCACTCCATGTTCAAATCCAATCCTCCAGAAGAAAACTTATCAGCTGACCTCAATTGCAAACTCATTTTGGTAGGGATAACTATTATTTGGGTACCTATTCCTATTTATTTGTAGTAAATCAGCTTTCAATCCTTATTCATAGCCTGTATTTTATTTTTTTGAGACAGATGTGTTTAAAGGGATAACCAGCTTTATCCCATTTTCAGTTTCATTAAAGAGCAGCTAATGAATTCCGCTAAGAAGTCTTGCTTTACCTTAATTTGAAAGTGTTTAAGTTAAAGAATATTGCCAAAGTGAACGTCAAATGTAACAGAAGAGGGTTCTGGGATTGTTCCCACAAAAAAAGTTTATTGTTTGCTGATAGATAACTTTTAATTCAGACATTTTCAGGTAAAAATATATCTGAAAAAATAATATCTTACTACCCCTTTGATGCCACATTTTACATTAGGCATTATATGACTTTCAACCAAGTTTCAATGATGTCCATGTAGCAGAAGCATGGCTTGCTGTCCAGTTGGAGGCTCACTCAAATCTTTCTTTGTAAGTAACTGTTATGCTGGTTTGGACAGTTTATGATCCTTTAAAGGAACAGGTGTGTAGAAATGCACCAAAGTGCCTAAATAGCATTTGACATATCACCTTGACGCAACAAGGGAATGATCTGAAAAAACTTCTTTCTTTAAAGATCGTCTTATATCAAGTAATTAAAAAGAGTACTATTTAGATTTTGTCATACTCAAACACTTTATTTCTACCTGGTCTGACAAAGGACTTTTTTTCGGATACTCTGTATTTAAAAGACAGTGGTTCTATTGACTAGTTGGCGTCTGCTAACTAACCTTGTCCGCCAACCGACCTACCTATTCTATCAATCCATTCAAAATATTGACTCTTCTTATCTTTGCATTTATTTAGATTGGACAACAAGTTATGTTTAAAGCATTTGACAAAATTCTTTGGAACAGCATTGAACTTTTTTCAATCAGATCACATGGATGTAGTCAAAGCTGCTGCAAATTATATGAAGGTATACTTTTTAAAATTTGACTTGTACTCTTGAGTACTCTAAGCTGTCCAATAAATGCCTTCCCTCCTTGATAATTTTTTGTTTTTTTCTTCCCGTTTATTAATTTTTGAAAATATTTTCAGTTGTCAAAAGAAGGAGTCCCTTCCAGTATTTTGCTCAAAATAGCACAGTTTTAGTCTATAATTACTTTTTTTGGGGGTCATTAGGTGGTCACTAAAGGTCAATTCTTTAAGCAAAATGATTATGATTTTCTTTTCAGGAGGCTAGTGAAAAGTGTATGGAAAGTTATATTGACATTCTGGAAGAAGATGTGACTTCAAATAGTTCTTCATTTTTGAAAATCTTAAAAATTATGGAATCTGGATTAACATATAAATTCCAACCTGTTTGGAACATTGTTCTGCAATCTCTGCAATATCTTTATGCAACTTATGGAAGATTATTTCCTAACCAAATGGTATACAGTGTTGCAAATGTCATTCAAATGTATTCTGGACCTGCAGCTCCTTTCTTCAATAATTTAAAGAAAACAATTGGGGCAGCTTTTACATCCATGGGCCCTAAATTGATTTTAAATGATACGCCCTTGGAGTTGATAAAAGACAGGTAAAGAAAAATTCAATTGTTATAAATTTTTTCTATTAACTGTGTTCTTACTAAATTATATCTGTTATGAGGCAAAAAGAGTGTCCATATATTTCTTGATATGGTACATAAATGCTATCAGGTTTGCTGTAAATAATCTAAGATATTGATATAATATTGTTTTTATAGCTCTGATTGCCAATTTCCAAGAGCTTGGCTGCTACCCATCATGAAGGATAGTATCAAACAAACTGAATTGCAATATTTCATTGATGAATTTCTGCCTGTAGCTGTACACCTAAAAAGAAGAGGTATATTGCAGTTATACGTAGGGGTGGAAAGCTTTCGCAAGAAGAAACTTTCACAAAATTTCCAAATTTTTGCATTTCGCAAGTATTTACTTTCACGAACAGAACTTTTTGAAAATTATCAGGAGAAGAAATTTTCGCGATTTGTTAACATTGATTTGTTTTGTTTTCAGATTTTCACTAACTATTTGAAAACATAAGGCTAACATAAACCTGACAAAAGTATCAAAATTACTTTTACACCGTTTGAGGAAATGTTCGTGGTTGAGGTTAAATTTTCAGGAAAAGAAAAGAAAGAACTATTGCAAATCAAATTTTCAGAATTTTTCACAAAAGTTAAGATTCTTCACGGCTAAAAGTTTCTCTCATAGAGAAGCTAGACTCTTGTAAAACACTGTTATTTGTAACATAAAATATCTATTTGATCTTTGTATGTAATAATCTTCTAACTGTTTTTTTTCTTAAGGTGAAGAGTGTAGAAAAAACAAGGAAGATCTTGAGGCGAAGGTTTACGAAACATTACTCTCCCAGGTAAGAATCTTTGTAGTAAACTCTCGACTTATTTTTACTCGACTAGAATTATTATTATTAGCGATGATGAGGATCAATAGGTAAATCATGACGACGGGCGAATTAATTAAGCGAGAAATCGTTCTAGAAGCAAAGTTTGCGGGGTAAAAGTCTGCCTTTCTTTCCAAATAGCCTGTAGAAAAGTTTTCCGTAGCTTGAACGAAAGCTAAAGGAAATTCGTCCTTTTGTCGTGATTATACTTAGCCTCAAAATAGAGATTTCATGATCTTTGATTCTATCATTTTTATTAATTCTAGGTTTGGTCCCTCTTGAGCGGATTTTGTCACAAGCCAACAGATGT
This sequence comes from Clytia hemisphaerica, assembly GCF_902728285.1. Lineage (NCBI taxonomy): Eukaryota > Metazoa > Cnidaria > Hydrozoa > Leptothecata > Clytiidae > Clytia > Clytia hemisphaerica. Next base: position 1,006,000 of record NW_027103726.1, on the reverse strand, counting down.
TTCGACTGCTTTCAAGAACATTGCTAAGGTTATGGGTTCAGCACTTACAGACCAGAAAAACTTACGACAACTTGTCATCCAGGCTTTGAGAAACCTTATCAGCACAGCAGAGGAAGGTACAGATGATCATTTTATTAATTTTACTTTGTCAGATTGTATGTTTTTATGCGAAGACTTTCTTTTAAATTCCATTTGATGAGGGCAAGACTCTAGGCCTTAAACCTCAGCTTTTCTGGCAAATTTAATGTTAGAAGCATAAGACAGTACGGTCCATCTCAACAATGATAGAAATATTATTTTTTTACCTTTAGAAAGTACAAAATTTATCGGACAATTTGCCAAGAATTACCTCCCGATCTTGTTCAATTTGTATACATCAGATGATGAAGATTGCAAAGGGATCTCCCTGCATGTTTTGGAGGGTATCAGATCCTTCCTTATTGTCGCTGATGAAAAAGTACGTCTTGTTTTCTAGTATTTTTTTGACGACGATCTTTATTTTCATATTGGTTTATTTTGTTGAGAAAGTAGTATCAACCCCTCACCAACTTGTAATAATCAAAGTTCATCCATCCCAGACGAATTTCAGTATGTGAAGTTTAAAAAGAGGCAGTTTTGTCTCATGATTTTAGCAGATTTTAATGAAATATTAAGAAACTAGAATAATTAGGTAAGTCCATTTCCCGTCTAATGAAAAAAAACCTTGCTCTAACATCTGAAAATGACAGTCTGGAATGAATGTCCTTGATTCCTTTTCCATAGAGCTAAAGGTGTATTCATCATGCACTGTTCTGTATTAAGCTCTATTCATCTGTAATGGGTGTTTCAAAGCGCATGTCTCAAAATAAGTTTTTTAACTTATTGAGAATTACAGTCAGTTAACCAAAGTTAACTACAATCAACAAACGAGGTCGAATTACAGAGGTAAATCAACTTATAATTTTGTTGATTCCTGTTTCCTTTTCATGTATATTTTGTTTTAAGAAAATGTTGTAGATTTTCATTCTCGTGTGACGTTTTTTAGCTGGTCCTGATGTTTCTCGATAAATCACTGGAGAAATTGGATTCCGAAAAGTCTAGCTTGAAAAAGTAAGTTTTAAAACAATAAGGTCAAGTCAAGTGCAAGCACGCAACTCGGAGTTATGCGCTCTTCGTTTTTTAGAAAGATGACTTTTAATTTGATTTCGCTTCGTTCGTTCGTTCGTTCGTTCGTTCGTTCGTTCGTTCGCTCGCTCGTTCGTTCGTTCGTTCGTTCGTTCGTTCGTTCGTTCGTTCGTTCGTTCGTTGTTTTTTTAGACTGTGAAATTCCTTCATTAAATTTTCCGATTTTTTGCATCAAGACAGAGGGACAGGCTCTGTATTTTTGATACTGAAACTGTCGTAAAAATCAGATATTTGTATTTGGATATTTATATTTCCCTTCTGTCATTTTTCAAGGAAAATGAGTATTTCTGGTGACGGTATTTTTTCTGATTTTTGCATTTTCTTACTATTGTTTCCATTTTCCTTTTTTCTTATAACATTAGCCTCCAGGTAGGTCCATTCAGCAAGTAGCTTGACTGATTGAATTTTTTTGTAGACATCAATTGATGGATTTGATTGTCAGTATGGTGAAATATTGTGATGACGATCATTTAAACAAACTCTTTAAACTCATGCTGACACACATTGATGTAAGTAAAAAACTAATTTCCAAGATCTTTAGCTCGCGTTTGCTTAATAATATTTTAGAATTAAGATAAAGGAGGAAGAGAAGTCTACTTTTTACTTCAAGTGTGTTTGTTACTGTTTCAGGATAAATTTTAAAATTGTATTATTATGACTGAATGACTATCAGCTAATAGACAAATTGTTAAGCACACCATCGTCAAGTTCTGAATTTTAATACTTTACATTTTAATATTCCTTTTTGATTATTTCAGAGTAAAGACAGGAGTATGCAAAAGAAATCTTACAGAATGTTAGAGGAAATGTTGGAAGCAAATTCTGAAAGCTGCAAGAAACAAATCAGTGTTCGATTTGATGAAATCAAAGCCTTATTAGCTGACTCGTTGTCTTCTGCTAAACCATCGTCAAAAGCTGTAAGCTTCTTTCTTCCCTATTTCGATGTGTTGAAACGTTAACTAAGAAATCATATTTCGAACTGCACGTTTTTTTATAAAAACAAACTATTATAAGAACATAAGGCTTCGATGGCCAAAATGTTAAGAACAAGTTAAGAACATTTTAAGGCTTCGCGAACCTTAAAACACCCGATTTCAAAGTAAAATGGACAAAATTGTCCGAAAAAAATGGCGAAAATAAGAACATGTTGAGAACATTTTTAGGCTTAAAACTCAAAAAGTTAAGAACACCCCAAGGCTTCAAAAATTTTGGATGTTCTTATTAAAAAAAACGTGTTGATTGCTGTATTATCAACACAAGTTAGAAATTTAATACTCAAACATTTTCCACCAGGAAATATGAACGAAAAACATCATCAATAAAGTAATTTTTCATGATAGGTCATGATGCAGGGTCATGGTAAAATCAAGTTGGAATTAAAAAAAACTTACCATATAATCAATATTACTTTGCCTACATTTTTTTAGCCACGACTTCGTTGTCTATCTTGTCTCGTGAAAAGACTGTCAAGAGACCAAAAAGACTTTCTACAAGCCATCATTCCAGAGGTATGTTTGACTTATATTTTTTGCGTTATGAGATTAACATTGTATTTTTGATTTAATCGAAGAGTTACATTGTTTTGGTTCAAACAGCCATTCCAGAAAGTAATACAAATAAAGAAACAACAAAAGTTTTATTTTATCATCAGGAAACTTTCCGGTTGAAACCATCTTCATTGCTAGATGTTAAAATTTAAATGAATGTAGTTATTTCTTTATACTCAGTAACATTATTTTCTTCTGTATTGATCAGAATTAATGACGATTATTTCTTTTTAACAGGTCATCTTATGCACCAAAGAGATCGGTGTAAAAGCGAAGACTGCAGCTTTTGAATTGATAGTGGATATCGGAACTGCTCTTGTGTTTCTAAATGACAAACCGAAGGAAGGTAATTATAAATCATAACCCTGAAAGAACTGGCTTTGTTTCAACTTTCAATGAAATTTAAAACTATTTCTTATACTTATAGGTGGGGGCCTTCTACGCACTGCGGTAATTTCCCAGAATATTTTCTTTTTGGAATATCACGCAAAATGATGACATTGTTAATGTTAATTTTAAATCGCAATTGCTGACTTTCTGATCAGAATTACACTGCCAACATTACTCTTTTCTTTCTGTCTCAGAATGTATTGAAGAATATTTCACCTTGGTGATGGCAGGGCTAGCAGGTTCTCCACATATGATAAGTGGAACACTTCTGGCTTTCACTAAAATGGTCTTCGAATACCGCTGTAAGTAGAGTATTAGTAAAGGCCAAAGTACAGAGAGTCTTTGGCCATTGTTCTGTTTCATTTACCGATTAATTTAAGAATAGTTTGTTTACATAGCGAATATAATAAAGGTGATGTTGGTATTGAGGCGTTACTCTCTTTTTAGAGAGTCTTTGCCCATTGCGGATTAATTTGATATTGCAAACATAGTCACTTTTTATTCAACCTTCTTGGCGGAAATAAAAAAAGGGTTGCAACTCCAACTGTTAGAATTGACCAACAAAAAGTCGACGCTTTATTACATTCCCCTTTTTAAACTACAGTTGACGCTCTCTAATTCGACGTTCTATTATTAGATAGACTCCCTTATTCAATGAAATTTAAAGTCCCCGTCAGCAAGAAACTCTCCTAAACGACGCTCCCTTATTCGATGAAAATCCAATTCCCCCTTGAAGATCAAGTTAGAGAGTATCAACTGTATTTTTTTCAAACTATTTTTTCAAACTATTTAGATTGTCTTGCCGAAAAGTTGATAGGTTCGTTATTGGAAGCAGCCATTTTGCTATTGAAACACAAATCAAGCGATGTTGTCAAAGCTAGTTTGATCTTTGTTAGAGTAAGTAGTATTATTATTATGTCGAAGTGGTATGGTGGTCATTGCTCTCGGTTCTCGTTAGACGACCCGAGTTCGATTCCTACCGTACTTCGGCTCACTTGGCAATTGAGTGTACCTTCGCCCGGGGCAATCAAACGCCATGATACCTGTGTGTCGCGTGCACTGGACCAGCAACGTCTGGAGTAGGGTTATGAATTCCTACTTGTTAGAGAGGAACTGCTGCCTCCAAAGGAGTAGGACCCATTCCTGTAACCTGGAGGTGTAGTATCTGTCTATCTTTCTGGAAATGCCGATGTAATATTTATTCCAATTTTCATGAGTGCACGAACAGTTTTATGAGGCTGGAATTGACTAAAACCTTTGAACATTTTAAGATCAAACAGAGAATTGGATTCTTATGCGAAGAAACTGTTGATTTGTTTTTCTGATCCTTTTCTGTCCTTATTAGGTAAGGAAACTAAAAAGATTATGCATCAAAAACACGCTAAAAACAACAGTTAATTCTTTAAAAAGTTTAATCATAAAAATAACCCATTAACAAATTAGGAGTGTGTGTGAAATTTAGATACCTTTTTTTGCTGTTCGTAATAAATTTCTTTCTCGTGTATTCAGGCACTGGTGAAGATTTTGGACGCAAGCGAATTGACTGGTCATCTGGAAACAATGGTAAACCTTGTGAAAAGCTTTTTATACAATATGGGCTAACTACGGGACCTTGAAAACGCGTGTTTTTATAGAATATCTTGTCTTCTTTCGGCCTAGATTCTTACATTGGGCTTTGTTTTTATATAAAATTTCCCCTTTTAGAATGTTTATCTTACCATTTAAATCAATTCGAGAAATGAAATCCTCGACAGACAAATCCTGTTATGAAAACCTCATTTTGGATTACTCGTTTTTTTTTAGATTAATAATTTGTTTGCTTGGAGTGCAACTAGTAAAAGTGCACACCGTCAACAAATTCGAATCATTTTAGAAAGATTGGATAAAAAATGCGGGTAAGTTTCCGAAGAAGCCTTTTAATGCTAAATGACATTGGATATTCTAGAGCTGCAATGTCCTGGTAATGTCACATTTAAACAATGAACATGTCTTTTTTTATTACGATACAGGTTTCCTCTTTTCTTAAAGAAACGACTCCACCCTTAAATGATTGGTCAGCCCTCTGAACTTTAAAATCAGCTCATCAGGGGGGGCGGGGATGCGTCAGTTGTGAAAAGGAGTTTTTCCCGATTCGGATTATTTTCTGGAACACAAGTTATTATGGTAACTTTTTTTCTTGTTTCTTGATAAAACGAAAAGAACACTTCTTAAGTATCCACACTTCCCCTTGCATTATGCTCTAAGGTTTTCGGGCTGAGCTTCAAGTGTTTTGATTTAACCTTTCATTCAGATATGCGACAATTCGACCCTTGGTACCGGAAGAACATCGAAAGTTCATCGTTCAAATTCACAAACAGATGGAACGGAATAAAAGGAAGAAAGATGACCGAAAAAATGCGGTAAGAACATACTCCTTACAATGGGGTTAAAGCTTAAAGCGCCCTTGCACTTAGATTTGCAGGATTTTGGTACCGTGAGGTTCACAGCTCCAATAAATATCGACCAGTGAAGATGAACGATTAGCCTCTAGTACCCAGGGTAGGATTTTGGTTTTTGGTACACAAATATGTTCGAAAAAAAAAGAAATCGGCAATATCATTTGCATCGTCGTGTCCCAATCTAGAATTACCATAACTGGAGTGTGTCCATGACTTGGTTTTTCTTTCGACAGGACGAAGGAGATGATGTAATCGAGCAAAAAGAGAACACGTGGGAAGATATTCTTGCTGAGTCAGCAGATGAAGAAGAGGAGTCTGTTCATAAACGACCCAATAAACAACGTGGCGGAGATAAGAAAGATAAGGTTGGTCCTGTATTTGTACTTATTTTTCTTTAGTTTTCCTCCTTTTAACTGAGTATTGTTTAGCTTTTAGGCTGGCTATCTTTCTTCTTATGAATGAAATGAATAGCTTTTTCATGAACCTTATTAGGGAACCGACATATTTTTATTAACCAGACTAGATATCATTGTTCAAACCTTCGCCCTGCAAATGTCCCTTCATTTCTTAATGGCTAACGGAACCAACTGATAACTAGCCAGACTGATGTCATTTTGTTTAAACCTTCGCCCCTTCTTTTCTCTATAGAAATCTTCTTCAGGAACCAAAACATGGATTATGGAGGGAGACGAGACTGTTGATCTTATGGACCCCAAAATCGCACAAAATATCGTCGGTACGTAATCCTTTCTCATTGGTGGTGTTCCTAGGCGTTAATCATCGAGAAAAAATACTCAGCTTAACTTTGAAAATGTTTAGAAAAACGTCTCATCTTGTCCTGGAAGGTTCACCAGAATTTTAAACGGTTTTTGGAATTGTCTGTAAAAAGACTCTATATCTACTGAGATTTCAAAATTCATTGCCGAAGACTTCGCGGCGAAGAGACCCTTGGTAGCACGAGCAATAAACTTAAGATACACTCCGTTACAGAGTAATTTGATTTATAATCGTCTTTATCAATTTAGAAAAAACAAAAGTATCTAATCTTCATATTTTAAATATCACCAGGAACTCGTCCAAAGCTTCACGCAAGGAAACGTGGAGGTGCGTCCGCAGGTTTTGAAATGTCATCCGACGGTAAATTCATGATTGATAACAAAACAAATGATCAGACCAACAATGAAGATGATATTACTGAAAAACCACTCGATATCGGTCAACAAGACATGTTAGCAGGTCAGTATATTACCATTCAAATATTAATTCATTACTAACCAGTTGTCTTATATCCTAAGTAAATCCTAAGTTGTCCTGCCTTCTTGACTCAAATGGGCCTTTCCAGAAAAAAAAAACCGTATACCCACTTTTGATAAGGTCCTAGAGGTTCAAATTTTGATATGTGACAGAATTCAAGAGGGGTTTAAACCTAAAATTGCCTGAATTTCCAGGAGGTTACAGCCACAAAGGGTTGGACCTCCTCAACAGAGGGTGTACTTTTTTTTCTGGTAAAGCTCGATTGCTGTGAGTAAACTTTCAATTTTCCATTTCTTTTGTTTTTCTTACAAGGGTTCGACAAGACTCCGAAACAACTGAAAGCTGGTAAGCGTAAAATGTTGGAGGACATGCCAGAGAGCGAAGGAGGGAAATTTGAATATCAACCTGGTGGTCGTGGTATCCATCGTGATCGAGACATGGATGATGATGATCAACCGGCACCAAAAAGAAGATTCGGTGGCGAATATAAAGCTAAAGTATGTATCAATCATTTATCAATAAAGTCCCTAGATATTGGAACATCATTAACAATAAATAAACTATGCCAGAACAACCCTTATTTTTATCAACTTGATAGTCTGATTCATATTGTAACATATTGTTACCAAGCTATATACACCAAATGTCGAGCCAAATATCAATTTTAAATTATTTTTAGCTAAATATGAGGGCTTAAGGTATTGCATACTTAGTGATGGCCCTAAAAGATCGAACAATAGATTTTCCTAAGAGCTTTATTGAGACCTGAAATGTTTATTGTGCTCTACATGTTTATTTATAAGCAACCCCAATTTTCGGCTCAGGGCTTGAGGTGTTAAGGATTTTCTGGATTTCAGCCAAAAAGTTGCTTATGGATTTTGAGCCAATAATGCTTAGTAACTTTGAAAATTTTAGCTTTTTATCTCATTTAATATCCAAAATACCTTAAATTTGGTATTCAAATCCCATCGGTACACATTTTAATACCGAAGATGCATCTTTCAATCTTAGGTATTTTTTGGTTGCTTTCCCGGTTCATACTCAGTTTCAGGGCTAAGTTGCTAAGGCCAAGTTGCTTAATTTTCGGCCATTCTCAGTGCTGGACCCCTAGCAACTCGTTTGCTTATAAAAAAAGTGTTATCATATTATTACCTTGAATTTTGCTAATCAACATTTTTGATTTTGTTTCACAGAAAGCCGGAGGTGACATGAAGTTGAAAGGAAAACCGGACCCTTACGCTTACATACCTCTTGATCGACAAAAATTAAATAAAAGGTGAGTAAGTTCTCGAAGACGTATGAATAGGCTTTTTCGTAAATTATTTTGAGTTCAACGACTGCCTCGTTTTGAAACCATTACCTAGGTGATTAAATTCCTTGAGCCTTCAAATGTTAATCTTTTAAATAGAGTAAACTTCTTATGAACTATTTTGGAAATCAATTACCATAGCGATATCTTGAACACGAGGCGGGCGTTGTTCGTGACGTAATTTATGAAAAGGTCTATAGCAATAATTTCAGGTTTGATTAATATTATTAATGCAATGTCAAATTTTCATTGACTGTAAAACCCGGGGTGGGCACTGGGTTTGCGGACTGACGGTATGTGCGGGCCAAAAATTGGCTTTTAAAATTGCACCCTTACAGTGCAGCAAAAATCAGTGAAAATCATACCCTTAGAGTGCATTTTCCCCCAAATTTTCGATCCCTTTCGTGCAAAAAATGGTCAAAATTCTAGCATTTTTGGTCAAAATATCTAGATTTTTCAAGAATTTTCTGAAATTTCTACCCTTACAGTGCATCTCTAGTTTTTCCGACCCTTACAGTGCATTTTAAACATATTGGAAAAGGTACCCTTAGGACCCGCACATACCCGTCGGTCCTTTTGCCCAGCTGCCCCCCCCCCGGGTTTTAAAATTATTCAGGTTCTTTTTTACAAGACTTGCACCATTCCCACACACGCATTCGTGTTAATGACCTGGTGATTGATCAAGATATTCTCTTCACTTACCTTTAGAAAACGAGCCAAGTTGACAGGTCAGTTCAACAGTATGGTAAAAGCGACAAAACGAGGAGCAGCCAAAAGTAAACAACAAAAGAAACATAAGAAATAAATTTCATTTGATTTTATAGATTTTTATACTGCTTAGATATTATTTTTTGCTTTTGCTAAAACTGAAATATACTTTAAATGACGTGGACTATCAAAATAATGAAGTATGCTCATCATCATTTTCATTTATCGTTGTGTTTTGTGAAAAAATGTTATTGATTATCTCAAAAAGTGTGCATCCAAAATACATTTTAGGAGACTTCCACAAGAGAGTTTTAATTTGTGATAAAGAACAACCCATCACAAACTTTTAATGTTCTTCTTTGATGTCGTACAAATATTCAATGGAATGATAATGTTGTTTTCATATGTTTTTTATTCCAGGTTAAATAATATCAAAATAAAATTCCATTCCTGGTATACAGAGAAGACTGATCCGACACTCTGACTCGGAGAATATGTTACTCTGAATCATCCTCGTCAATTTGTGTTCCATCGTCTACAACCAATGGTTCAAGTAAATTGTTTTCAATGACGTCACCAGAATCTAAACATGGAAATGTGATTCGGTTCCTTGACCACATGTCCTTAATCGACTCACGATACTGTCTCAATCGAATGGTGCATATCCAAGGATTAACACAACTGTTTAGAACTACCAACAGAAATTGAGCATCTCTCAAAATATGAGATGTGTCACATGAGCAGGTTTGACAAAGATGTACTACAGCGTTTATCAGTGCCGCGATTACGTACGTCACAAAAAACAACGCCGTTAACGTGAAAAATACATCAGTCACTTTACGTTCAATCTGACGGGAGGCTGCTTCACGGCGTAGACTATTCGTAGCGTTAAATGATAGACGTTGTTCGTGATGATTATGTAAGAACTTTTGTATTCTTACGTAAAGAGTTATCATGATGATAAAACCAATCAGTATAGACGTATTCCCGTAATACATTAAGTATGGTACGTAGCCGATCTTGAAATAAGCGAATGGGAGTGTTAATGACAAAATCCAGACCACTACAGACACTTTAATGCATCTAGACCAGCTTAAGTACAATCTGTATTTTATTGGCCTCACAATTGCTATATATCGATCCATTGATAGTGCTAATAAACTTAAAAAGCTTACATGCGCCGATATGAAGTAAGACATAGCTAGTATCTCTGACCACACTGGAGAGATGAAGCCATGATGAATCTCTTGGTAATGTACATAAAACGAGATCGGCATCGTCACAAACGCGATAATCAAATCACTGATAGCTAGATTCACCAGAAAGTAATTGAAAGGTGTTCCTAGCTTCTTCAAAGGGTCTTTCATCACCAACCAAATGATAAGGGAGTTACCAACGGTTCCAAAAATACTCATCCCCACTGATAAAATACATGTTATAATGTTTAGTATGAGTGGATGAGGGACAAGTTTTGACAAGCAATCGGCACCTCTTGACTTGTTCATCCTTCTGAAAACTACTTCTCAAACGCTCGTCCAGGTTGTAGGATATTACCAGTGCTGTACTTTATCCCCCTTTAACTGATGACAAATTCAAATATGAACGGTTTGTTTGTTTTGAATATTCTACAGTCGTCTTACATTTCCTACTTGAATTCAAATGTAATCTAACTGTGCTAGACTCTATGATATAAAGTCAAAAAATTTCAAGGAATTACATTCAAACACTTCTCTTATTCTTTTGATCCCTGCATCGTAATTACCTCTTAGAAAAGAGCTCGTATTTCATTTGTAATGTTGTGTCAGAAGACTTCTAATGTTGTTGTCATAACTTCAATGACATTTATTGTAATTTCCCTTTTTCTTTTGTGATTTTTAGAATAACTCTGACAACGAGGATTTTATTGCAATATTTTCATGCCACATACCCATTCCAATATTCATGAACATATAAACGACTGGACATCCATCTCCTTTGTCTTTTTGAAGATAACACTGCTAGCTTCGTTGCCGCCTCGTTAAAATCATCAAATGAAACAATAAATTCTGATGGTATACCTCTTGGGAATACCTTGCTAACAACGTCAAAACTTCGACAAAAGTCTCTGTTGTTCTACTCTTCTCAAGTCTTTTATCTATATCATAACAAAGATAACAGAGGCAAAATCATCGTCAGCTTGTCAAAACTCCGACTAATATTTCTAAATTTTGACTTAAAAGTGTCTAATAATTTTAGAGAGTGTCACATTCTAATTTCCATATTCTTATGAAACAGGCTCTCAACTTTGGCAAGCTATTTTTTTCAAGTCATAATAAAAATTATTGGAGTGACAAAAGGGATTCAAAAGTATACACGCAGTTGAAATTCTGCATTTTAGAGTTGAAAATGTTGATAAAGTATATTGCAAGCTTGTGAAAAAATTCGAAAATAATATTTTTATGCATTAGGAGTAATGTTCAAGCTCTATCAATCCTTTTAACTAAATAATTCAAAGAAATAAAATTATGACGGAATATTGTCGGATTTTTTATACCAATTTTGAAATACAGGCGGCAACGAAGCTCGCTTCAAAGAGACAATCAAAGATAGACGTCCAGTCGTTTATATGTTCATGATATATTCAAAGAGTATCAGATAAGTGTGAGCTTTACAACAAAAATAAGACGACATCAGCAGAAAATAAATAATCGTAAACATCGTATGGAGCGGTGTCAAGTCAGTGTCATTATCCATAGACATCTGCAATGCTCTAGCAAAAAATTGCCAATTTTTTAAAATTCTTTCACACTTTTATAACATTTTTTAATTTTTAATGAGGAAATTTTCATTTCAAGGAAGACACCGAAACGTAATACAATTTTAAATTGATATGATACAAGTAAAATGAAATTCGCTCCTTGTCATTAAATTTTATTTTAGAACTTGTGTTGGTGGTCCCCCCGTTTCGTAACCACACCAGCCCCCTCCCTTTTTGCAGTCGCAATTATCACAGACCATAGTCATAATACAAATAGTGACTATCATTACTTCACTACACCCCCCTCTTACAGACCCCGGCGAGACCCCCTTCGACTGGAAAATTGGCTAATTATCAACTCTAAATGGAAAATGATACTCCGATTTCGTCCCCGCTGAAAATAATCAAATAAAAAAATCCTACTGCTAAATATTGTACAATTATTTTCAACCACACTGAATTTTTTTGACTTGAAAACAATAAAATTCAAATCCCCCAAGACATGCATAAAAAGCATGAGAAAAACATCATCATCGGATCGAGTTTTTAAGTACGTTATCCAGGTTATCTTTACCCCCACTCCCGGGGGGGGGGGTACTTAGGCAAAATTGGTGCCGGGTATGTGCGAGCCATAAGGGTACCTTTTCTCATTCCTCAAAAGTCTCTTAAAGGGGTACAAATTCAAAAGTTAGTCTCTGAAAGGGTCCCAAAATCACGAAAATCAAAAATTTCTCTCTCAAAGGGTCACGATTTCCAAATAATTTGACCAAAATTTGGTGAAAATCAAACCAAAATTTGGAAAAAATGGACCAAAATTTGGGAAAAAGTCTCTTAAAGGGTCCCAAAATCACCAAACTTTTGTCTCTCAAAGGGTTGATTTTCGATTTTCGGCTCGGACATACCCGTCACCTCGCAAACCTAGTACCCCCCCCCCCCCCGGGGCCCCACTGGTTGAAAAAATCCTACCGGGTCCGTGAGAAAGGGGTGTTATACTTATTGCAGCAGGCAAAAAAACTCGTCTTTCGTTTTCATACCGCCGTCTGAACCCGGACATGGGAGCATTATTATTTCCGGAGGACAAGCTACACACACGGAGCTCGGTAGCCGAAATCGAGCGCGAAAGAAAGAAGGTTTCGGACCTTACGGACCAATAAATAAACCACAGAAAAATTTAAAACAAGTGTTACTCTCAGCTGCACAAGTCACAAGTGCTCAGAAGGAAGACAAGAATGGACATGATTCTTAATCCTCAGATAGCAAAAACCTACGATACAAAGACTGAAAGAGAAAGGTATAAGGTATTGCCTTATATTTAAAGATTTTATACCACAGACAGACAGAAAAGGGGATGGCGGGGATGGGCAAGATACCAAGCAAGGAAGAAGTAGGAGAGGGTGGAGGAGGAAGAGAAAAGGGGCGGGGTGATGATGATGATGGCACAGGGAATCTCTTTAGCACTTTTTTTTGCTAGTGCCAAACAAACAACTGCTATTAATATAAGTGGAATTTTTCTTTTTCAAATCCCATCAAACGGTTTCAAATTTGTACCGTAGAGTCGTCTAATCTCGACATACGTCTTGCAATCTCGACATAGCTGTAGGCTGGTCTTCGAAATAAAAAATCAAACATAAACAAATACATACCAAAGTTATCAATCAATCACTAAAATGTACTCTCTCTCTATCACGTCACAGATTGTTAATATAATATGAGAAATGTGAAGTGTTATTACTTATATTTGAAAAGAAAACTTTAACGATGTAGTAATCGCTAAAAACTAATTAGCATACTTTCAACGAAGATGTCCAAATCACAACAACACAACATTTTGCACGCGAGGAATTTTTTAGTAGACATTTTTACCGTGAACCGAAAATAATAAAAAGAACCCGGTTTCCTTTTGAATTTAATGTGACCACCATACTGGCAATCACGGCGTGCGGCCTGTTAGCGCCTAGAGCGTGTGTTTTTATATATAAGGAAGGGGAAACCAGGCTAAGCGCGCGAATTATTTTTATCACGTGACTTGAAGCGTAATAAAGTTGTAAAATTTTAATGATGGACACGAGAAAGTTACGAGGAAGTTTGCATGCGTTTCGTGTGTTGTGTAAAACTGCTTATAATTTGGCTGTTTTTTAATTGAAAGGATTGCAATGTTTACTGAACTTCTAGTTTGATGGATGAACCTGTTCGATAAGAATGATACCAAGAATTTCATTCAAGGTTTGTTTTGATTATTTTACAGATCCGGTGTCGAGATTGCAAGACGTATGTCGAGATTAGACGACTCTACGGTATATGCTTACAGGACCCTGCAGGACCCTGCCGACGCACCGGACTGTCCGGTGTATTTGTCCGGTGGCAAAAAGTATCTTTTCGCTACACCGGACGCAATAAGTCCGGTGTCAGTCCGGTGTTGCATACAGGGAATTTTGGACGCCGGACATTTATGAAACAAAAAATTAAGAAACACCAGACGCACCGGACTGGTCATGTCCGGTGTTTTGATTGTCCGGTGGAAATAAATATCCTTCTCCGACACCGGACATACGACTTCCTTAAGTCCGGTGTAGAGATTGTCCGGTGGTAAAAAGAATTCTCATTTTACACCGGACTTTCGCGTGTCCGGTATTCGTTAAGTCCGGTGCGTCGGCAGGGTCCTGACCCTGCCGACGCACCGGTGTCGGAGAAGGATATTTTTTCCACCGAACAGTCAAAACACCAGACATGACCAGTCCGGTGCGTCCGGTGTTTCCTACTGTAATTTTTTGTTTCATAAATGTCCGGCGTCCAAAATTCCTTGTATGCAACACCGGACTGACACCGGTAGGGTGGACAGGACAAAATTTTCCCCTCAATTTTAAAAAACCAAACTAATTTTATTTGAAAGTCCTTACCTTTGTGAGAAAAATGAGGGGTCATTTATTAAAATTGGTTAAGTATTCCCATGAAGTTATTCCATTTTCAAAACACAAAAAAATCACCTTTTCAAAGAATCGCCTCCTTACACCACGCCAGCAAGAAATAATTTTCGGAAGCACCAAAATCGCGCCAAAAATGGCGGATGAAATCTAGTCTACCGTGTGGCGGGGTGTGGGGAGTTTTGCCGGTGCGGTCTGAAAATCGTCCTGATGACTGTTAAACTTTAGCTTATCGCTAATGAGCTGGAAATGATAGCTAAAAACAAATTTCACCACTAGAAAGCTGAAATCCTCAGCTTTCAGATGGTGTATGGTGCTTAAATAAAAAAATCCGCAATCTTGTTAAAAAATCGCAATTTCTTCTTATTTTTCAAAATTCCAGACGGCCTGTAGATTTTCAAATAAAGCAGGTTGTGATAGATTGTAGCCTAATCTTACCCTGGGTTTACTAAAAAACCGCGATTGAAAAGATGAACCAGCTCAATAGCGACAGCCATTTGTTTCAATGTGTGTCGAGAATTTTCCGGTGCCGTGGTCAGCGCTAAATCGCGTTTTCACCTTGACGTCGAAAAACATGAATATCTTTGGAAAGAAAATAGATACCTTGATGCAGTTTTTTTTACTTGTTTCCCTGATAATTCCTGATTGATTCAAAAAAAAGAATGAACACATTTGGATGATTTAAAAGTAAGTACTAATGCCTTGAAGTTCATTTTCGTAAATTCTTCCTCGTTCCGCGCAAAAAATCCCGACGAGTGCGCACCCTAACACCGGACTTATTGCGTCTGGTGTAGCGAAAGGATACTTTTTGCCACCGGACAAATACACCGGCAGGGATTTTTCTAAGCACTTTTTTACTACCGTATACCGGCAAAAATACTCAATCCAAGATTGAGTTATGAAACTCAATCCGAAATATAAAAAGAATTTTACAAGAAAAAAGTTTCAAAGCAGTTTTCTCAGAAACGCCAATTGTTTGTTTTTAATCAGTATAGAGTAAAGACAACACTACTGGGTCAGAAACCGTTCGATTCGGACACATGAACGCTTTTTCATTCGTGACGAACGGGTTAACCGTTCGCAACGAATGGAATGCTTTTGCATCCTTCGCGAACGCCCTACAAAAAAGTTTTATTGAAACTGTTCGCGACGAACGCTTATGCTTTTTAACCCTTTTGTGACGAACGGCTTAAAAAGAAAACCGTTCGTGAAGAACGCTTACGAAAACTTGAGATATGAAACCGTACCCGAAGAATGCTTTTCCGTTTGCCGCGAATGCTTTTAAAGAATCATTCAAAAAAGCGTTCGTCACAAACGGTTTTAACATACGCAACAAATGGATTTTAATGGGAAAAAATTTCTAAGAAAATTTATTTAGCATTTAGGCAACTACTTTTTTATTTTCTGGTTTACGGGCTTTTTGAGGTAAAATTTTGGAGAGGAGGATGGAAAAAAAATAAAAATAAAATTGACCTTTTAATTTTTTTTTATTTTCTTTTTTAGAATCTAAAATCGGAGGAAATAAAAAAATAAAATACGATGGCCCCGAGGTTTCTCCACTTCTAGAAAAAGACAATTCAAGAAGAGAAGTAAAAAATGAAGAAGGGAAGTAAAAATTTTAAGAAGAGAAGTAATTTTTTTTGTATTACTTCACTGAAAATTTTACTTTTCTTCTTGATTTTTTTACTTCTCTTTCAAGCTTTGAAAAATGAAGAAGAGAAGTAAAAAATGACAAAAATACCACGTGGTTTTGATTACAACCCCTGTCGTAGAAAGTTTATTGTTATTACAGAGAGACCCCTTACCAGACTCCAGAGGATGTTTGTAATGGCAATTATGTTGATTAGTGTGATTAAACGTTTAAAGCTATCCCTTAAGCAAAAGTTATAAAGCTTTTCATAAATTATAAAAACACTTTGGGAGAGTACTTATATTTATATAATCTTTGTTGTAGGATCACGTGTTCTAGACGTTGTCTTGTGCTTTAAACAATTTAAAAAGGGTTAAAACCATTTTGGCAGCTCGCCAATGTAGAAATTTAATCACAATTTCGATACTTAAAGACATTTTACTTCCCTTTTTAAAATTTTTACTTCCCTTCTCGAAATATTTACTTCCCTTCTTTAAATTTTTACTTCTCTTCTTGAAACTTTCAGAACTTTTTTTAGAAGTGGAGAAACCTCGGGGCCATCGTAATAAAATTTTATGAAATTTCCTATCGATTTTAAATGAAGACAAAAGAAGTAAAGTGGATTAATAAAGTCTATCGATAAAATATGACTAAAAATAAACTAAAATATAAATGTATAAGACTATACGCCGATGTGCATACGAGACCTAACTCAACAGCCCCTAGAGGGACATGTTCTTATAATGTTCTTAAATTTTTGCCAAATTTCAGCCTAAATCAGTGGCGTAGCCAGGATTTTCAAGGGGTGTCGCAAATTTCAATTTTCAAATGGGCGGTTAGAGGGCGGTTGTTAAAATTTCATTTAGGGCGGTGTTAAAATATAACGCCCAAATACTTCCAAACAACCGGGGGACGTTATGGGCTGCAGATCCCAATACCTGTGAACCCCAAACACAGGCCACGTTGCACGTGGTTAACCGGCAACTCACCATTAAACGAGTTTACCATTTGTTGAATGGGTGGCAGAGCCACACATAGGATCGAAAATATTCAAAGAGTGAGTGTCTCGTTCGTAATAATAGCTTGTTGTTTCTAAAAGAATGATATTGCCCTTTGGGAAATTCCTTTTGTCCTAGGGAAATTCCCGGATAAACAAACTCTCCGTCTTACAGTTTATGCGCTCCTTTGTAAAATATAAAATGAAATTCCTATTGTAAAGTGTGCCGATGGAGAGTGAAGAAAAAATTTGTTCATTTTTTTCAAAAAGTTATGTTATGTTCGTGTTATATAGAAAAGTCAACAAGAGAAAAATTCGTTTCTTGAGTGATAATTTTGTGATTTGACATAAAAGTATTTTGTATGATTTTTACAAAGCTCATCATAAAAATAACCTTCAACAAAATAAATTAAAATTACTTTAGACTAGCAGGCTAAAATACCGTATACAAAACAATGTAATCAATCCCCCCCCCAAAAAAAACATTTTCTTGAGTCTTGAGTCTTGATCTCGTATGGCTGTCACTAGCCTGGATATCCAAGCTCAAAATTTTAGAAAAAATAAGTTTTACCTCAGCCAGACAAAGTTCTAAAATTATAGAGCTTGGTTCACCTAGAAACCAGGTGAACCCCTGTTGACAGATCTTCCTGCATGAATCCCATGGCTGCAAATAAATATATGCACATAATGACATGCATAATTTCAAGATGGTACCCCAGCAGTGATAAATCAATTTAGAATGGCAGCCTTGACCATAAAATATAGACAGTGTGGTGGAAAGTCTGTTTAGACAAAAAGTGCAAAGTGAATTTTGGAGAAAATTTTTCAAAATCCAACCCAAAAAAGCAATACAAAATTGGCAAACAGAAAAGAAGAATTGAAGCAAAATAAAGATACACCTTTTTAGTTCTTTCCACGATGCAACCAAGTCATTATAAAGATTAAAACAAGAATATCTAAGCAAGTAATTGAAAAGAAAACAACCAGAACATCTAAAAATTCCCATGTTTTGATCTTCCCGCTTCTTCCCTACCATTATTGTTATTTTTATTTGGATGCGTGGTCAAATACCCAAGGGAGATAATTAGATATTCTATTGTTATTTGCTTTGAAGAAGAAAAGTCAGGGAGATTTGCAAAGCAGCGTATGTGCCTTGCTGATTGCCCGCGCGGTCCACCTAAATATTTAGGCGAACACTTTAAGTCGGCTCGCATAATTTCTTATACGCGCGCCACCATTCAGATCTCTGATTCGCTTGGACCAACCAATCAGAATATCCCCATAATCATCCTCAGATGGGAATGCAGACAATCTAGGTAAACCAGACCGTAAACATAAGAAATATCAAAATCAAAAAAAAGTTTACGGGCTGGATATCCAGGCTAGGCTGTCACTGAAAATAAGCACCGACAATTTTATCTTCTTCGAAAACGAAAGATGTCATTGTCTGTAAAATCGAGCATAAAGTCTCAAATTCATAAAACAACAAGAAACCACAACCAGTCAAAAACCAAGAACTGTCTATCATCTATCCATTACAGTATAATACAATATCATGTCATGCAATCCAATCAGAATACAGAACTACAGCATACAGGATAGGATATTGCCACATACGATAGTCAATGTTCATTCACAAATCTTTACTTTATTATTTGCCATTCTGGAAACAAGCAACTTTTGCTGTCTTTTACGACGAATAGCGTTCTTTTTTCTTCATCAGTTCAATTCTTCCCAAAAACAAGAGAGCACTATCAGGTCAGGATCAGGTCTTGAAAACTTTCTTCTGATACAGTATTCCAAATATATCTTTCGGCTCTCTCATGGTAATAGTTTCACATCATAATATAATCGAAGAAAGATCTTGCATTCAATGAGTCCCCTCCTCTTCTACTCGTTTTCTGATAAAATAATTATAATTTACGGTCACCGACGAGACCTCTTTTGTTCTGCTAACAATTTAACAAAGAGGATAACAATAAATATTAAAGTCGGTAGCCGTGTCATTGTTTTTGTGCAGACGATGAAGGCAAAAGTGAAGAAAAATTTCTTATTTTACGGTCCCGGAGCTGTCTTCATTTCTACCGAGCTCTACTAAGCTAAGGAATCGCAATACTGAATTTTGATTCGGTGCCGTAAATTTATTAAAATCTAAATATCCCCGCCAATTTAAAACATCGCCGCCGATTGAAAACCGCACATTGAAGGCGACGTGATTTTCTAAAAAAGCCGCACGCCGCGCGTGTCCGTACGAGCGCTAGTCGCCGCGCGTCGTCCTCTTACCAGCGCTTTTTATTTCTTGTCTTTCAAAAACTTTTGTTTGTCAAAAAAGGGTGTCGCTGAGTCTTCAGGAGCGACACCCTAGTGACGCCACTGTAAATGTTCTTACAAACTGGGTTCTAATAAAAAAAAAACGTGTAACTGACATGTGAAGGATTTTCTCATGTGAAAGAGTTTCGTTTCGTTTCGTTTTCCAAAAACCTGTTATTAAGAATTTCATCAAGAGTGATAGTCCATCCTCAGGTTGCTTTGTCTCTTCTCCTATGTCTTTACTCATGTGTATTTCAATATTCCAGAGCTTTCTTCTGATCAAGACGGTCATAGGCATTTTGCTGTCACATACAGTCCCATCTGCAGAAATTCTTTGAATTAGCATACCTTCCACTTCATTTTGACACTCAAAAAATTCATCAATCTTAGTCTTTCCTTTTACAACAAATTTCAGATTGAACCATGAGTTTGCCATGCTTTCTCAAGCTGCCAAGTGAGCAGTCAGAGCTCAAAAATATACAAGTTTCTCTGCAACAACTCTCACACGTGCAGAAAAAAATTTCTCTTGAAAAAAAATCTGATCTGTTCAAAACAGTACAAAGAACAATCGTTATAATAGCAATTTTATAGGAAAAAGAAAGAGACTTTTAAAAAAGAATAGCAGAAATGGTTTATTATTTGTTCTCTACTTTCATTTTAACAATGGTTTTCAGTTAAACAATTTAATTAGCCTTTCATCTTTCATCTTTCATCTTTTTATACCTACTCTCAAATTTCAACAGTAAAATCAGAGAAAGGATTTTAAATAAAAGAGATTATAAAAAAAGAAAGAAATGAAAAAAAAAAGGAAATGGGAAGAAAATCCATTGGGGAAATTCCATTAAAATAATGGGGAAGTTCCCTGGCATTGGGGGAAGGATCAAAAGTATCTTCACAGCTGTGTTATATCATTACGATATCTAAACCCTCTCTCTCATTCTCTTCTTTTCTGTTTAAAGGTCTTGTTAGACGATAACATTCGGTAACATTTTTGTGTAACATTTTCTAAAAATAGCAAATGTTGTACAAAATGTTACTGTGTAACATCGATTAACATTCAGAAACATTCAAATGTTAACGAATGTTACGCGCAGATAGCAAATCAAAAAAAAATGATTTGCTCTCGATGGTTAACATTTTGAATCAAAGGATGCCGCCATTTAAAGGGAATTTAAAAGGATACTTCAAGTGCGCACGTGTTTTTTCGCCGATTTTTCTCTCTTTTTCTCTCTTTTTCTCTCTTTTTTAATAAAAAAAATCAAATGTTACACACAAAATGTTTGCGTGTAACATATGTTAACATTTCTTGAGCACATTTTTGAAATCTTCTATTTTTAGAAATGTTAGCAAATGTTACACAAAAATGTTACCGTCTAACAAGACCTTAAAGACCTTTCCTCTTTTTTGCATGTCGGAGGAGAAAAAATAAATAAAGGTTTTTGAAATCTCTATTTTATTTTTATTTGATTTAAGCAAAAATATATGGTTGTTCATTTGTAGCAAAAGTCAATCTTTTTCATTCAGTGAAATATTTTTACATTCAGTGAAATATTTTTACATTCAGTGAAATATTTTTACATTCAGTGAAATATTTTTACATTCAGTGAAATATTTTTGTGTTTAGTAGGAATGTTTTTACATTCAATGAAAAATAATTTTATTCAGTGGAAACATTTTTACATTCAGTGAAAAATTTTTGTATTTAGTGAAAAAAAATCACGTTCTGTTTTCCGCAGAATATTTTTATTTAGTGGAGAAAATATATGTTCAGTGAAAAAAAATTCACATTTAGTGATCACGTGACAGAACGCGCAGATTGGTAAGTATGGTCAGTATTTTATCCTCCTGCCAAGAAATACAGGTCGAAAATGCGGGTTAACACATTCCACATCAGCCTTGGCAATATTGGGAAAATCCATGTGGATACTTCTCAAGGCATTTTAATAATCCTTCAAAAGATTAAACATTATATCAGCCTGGCCTTCTTCGGTACAAGTCCTTGCCCTCTCGACCAATGTTGCCAGGCTGCTAAAAAACTCTTGATAAGCCTCATCCAGATCTGCCATCTTGCTTTCCTGATCTGATTTGTTTATGTTATTATTTTGTTGGCATCAGCATAAATAGTCATGGCCTCATATACTAAATTGGATTATCTAGGAGTAAAAGTTCCGTAAATGTTAGTCAAAACGACCACGGAAAATACAGGGCTGCTCATACGGGATATGAGAAGGTTTAATCAGCAGACCAGAATGAGCCGACCCCAAATTCAAAAACTGCAAAATTCACTAAAGTAAGTAAATAAATAACTCATTAAAAAATTTATTAAATTAAAAAAAAGTATTTCACTGAATAAAAAAAATAAATTCACTAAATAAAAAAAGATTTCACTGAATCAAAAAAAGTTCATTGAATAAAAAAGGATTTCACTAAATACAAAAAAGTTTCCACTAAATATAAAAAAGTTTCCACTAAATATAAAAAAGTTTCCACTAAATATAAAAAAGTTTCCACTAAATATAAAAAAGTTTCCACTAAATATAAAAAAGTTTCCACTAAATATGAAAAAGTTTCCACTAAATATGAAAAAAATCTTCTAAATGAAAAAGATTGACTTTTGCTACAAATGAACAACCATAAAAATAACATCGGCGGGCCCGTAAACCAATAAATAAAAAAGTTTTTGCCTTACTTGGATTTTTGGAACAGGGAATGAATTTGCTTATTGAGTTACTTCTTTCATTAAAGTTTTTTTCAAAAGGATAACTTTATAGAAGGTGTTAAAATTGAAATAAAAGTCATTACAGATTTACAGCAAAATTGCTTTAAAAAACTGTTCGGGGTCGATGAGGTATAAGGAAACTTTAGGAACTTTTCTTTTCTTTTCAAATCTTCATTCCGTCTAGAAAGTCAAAACATTTGAAAAACAAAATCAGACTATTTAAAGTTAAAAGAAAAACTTTGAAGATACCCCTGTCCTACCACGAATAATCTTTTAGAGAAAACCTGTATTAGAATAACCTAATAAAAAATGAAGTTTGGTATACCCCTGTCCCACTCATTGAAATTCTTTATTATTATTTTTTTCGACAATGCAGGACTGCAATCGGACATTATGTCCGACTGAAATCAAATCAGTGTAATAGAGAAAGTGGTTAGTTTGGTAAAAGTGAACTTAGAAACACTCTTAAAAGTTACAAAGAATAAAGCAATTTGATAAAAGTGATCTTTGAAACACTCATAAAAGTTACAAAAAAGCGATTTGATAAGATCGATCTTAGAAAACACTCATAAAAGTTACGAAAAAATTACAAAAAAGCGATTTGATTAAAGCGATCTTAGATACACTTTTAAAAGTTACGAAGAAAACGATTCGATAAAATCGATCTTAGAAAACACTCATAAAAGTTACGAAAAATTACAAAAAAGCGATTTGATTAAAGCGATCTTAGAAACACTCTTAAAAGTTACGAAGAAGCGATTTGATAAAAGTGATCTTAGAAACATTCTTAAGTTACAAAAAAGCGATTTGATTAAAGCGATCTTAGATACATTTTTAAAAGTGTCGAAGAAAACGATTCGATAAAATCGATCTTAGAAAACACTCATAAAAGTTACGAAAAATTTCGAAAAAGCGATTTGATTTAAGCGATCCTAGAAACACTCTTAAAAGTTACGAAGAAGCGATTTGATAAAAGTGATCTTAGAAACACTCTTAAAAGTTTCGAAAAAAGCGCTTTGATAAAATTGATCTTAGAAACACTCTTAAAAGTTTCGAAAAAAGTGATTTGATAAAAGTGATCTTTGAAAAACTCTTAAAAGTTACGAAGAAAGCGATTTGATAAAAGTGATCTTAGAAACACTCTTAAAAGTTTCGAAAAAAGCGATTCGATAAAAGTGATCTTTGAAACACTCTTAAAAGTTTCGAAAAAAGCGCTTTGATAAAATTGATCTTAGAAACACTTTTAAAAGTTTCGAAAAAAGCGATTTGATAAAAGTGATCTTTGAAAAACTCTTAAAAGTTACGAAGAAAGCGATTTGATAAAAGTGATCTTAGAAACACTCTTAAAAGTTTCGAAAAAAGCGATTCGATAAAAGTGATCTTTGAAACACTCTTAAAAGTTTCGAAAAAACTGATTCGATAAAAGTGATCTTTGAAACACTCTTAAAAGTTTTGAAGAACGCGATTTGATAAAAGTGATCTTTGAAACACGCATAATTCGATAAAGAATAGAGTAAGAGACAGGGGTGTATGTGAGATTTGTTCTTGATGAAATGAATTTTTAAGAGAATCCTCATTATTACTTGTAAATTCTTTTGTAGATTTTTTCATAAAAAAAACAGATTTGTTGTTACTGTATTCCTTCTTTTGCGGTTGTGGTTGTTGGGCAGACTGGTTCAGTGCCGCACGAATCATTTGCGAATTTGATGTATTCAATCACTGGCTTGTCTGCACTGTTTTGATCGAATGATAAAGAGAATGGGAAAACGAAAGTGGTTCCAGCGAGAATCTCTCCATTTGGAATGCTTTGAAAAACGTAGTTGAATCCTGGACATGTTTCTGATGAGGTGAAACGGTTCACTCCACTTTTAATGTTGAAACCAGTCGTCGAAGAACTGAACCCAACCTGAAACAATATGATATGATTTCATTTACATTATAAATCTGTTTATAAATCATTTTCAAAATATTCGACGAGTAATATTTGCTTACGGGGCACATATTAACAATTTTGTTGAATGGCTATCATGCAATTTTGGTACCACTTTGTAAAATAAATAAACGTTGCGTAGTATGAGAAGATATTAAAAGTTATGAATAGAAAAAGCTTGATACGTCTGATATTACATTGCTGGTCTGAATAAAGAAATGGCATAGCTTGAGGTTAAAAGATTAAGGTAAACTTACAATAATTTGAAATTCAGTCAAATCTTCGGTTGTTGTGATTCGAATATTCCCAAATGTTTGTCCAAGGTTTTCTTGTGTGAATTCAACGTAAGGTTCACATGTGGCACCTGCAAGAGGTGGAGAGGTGACTAGAGGGGTGGTAGTGGTGTTCGGAGCAATGGTGGTAGGACCAGCAGTAGGTGTTGTCAGGACAGGACAATCGTTAGATCCACACTCCATTTGGAAGTCTCCTGATGAAAAACTGATGTACTCAATCTGAGATTCTCCAACAGCTGCGTCGAAACCTGATCTGTATTGCTTACTGAAGAGGCTATTAGCTTCATAAGTGTCCTCTGCAGCGTTGGTGAATTCATAAAAACATCTGTCTGCTGATTGTTGTTTTACGGCACGATCGAAAACGTCAAATGTGTTTGGAAGCATTGCTGGTGTAAAACCGACCTGGGAAAGATTTTATGAAAATATATTGCAGGGATATCCAGGTTTTGTTAAGAAGGGGTAATACTAAGATCTAAAAGAAGATAGAAGGCGACAGTTCTTAGAAATTCAAAGCTGAAATATACTTTCAATTCATTTATGACTCAACAGCCTAAGTTAGTGTAGGAACTTGTGGCTGTTACCTATGCCCACCGCCTCAAAAGTAAACAGTTGGACTGTCAGATTCTGAAAACGAGCTATCTAAAACGTAATTGAATTACTGTGAAGCACGTACATTAAAGACCCATTCATTGGATTGTTGAGGTACTAAGAACTCGATGGTTCCTTGCTCGTCACTGAACCCATTTTCTACATTCTTCAAGAAAGCGGCGCAATCGTCACCAGAAAGCGGCTGTGGTGGCGCTTCAGGTGTCACAGTGGTTTCAGTAATAGGTGTAGTGGAGCCCTGAAAAAAGTATAATAGGGAATTTCTTTTTCAGCAAAAATAAATTTTTTTCTCCAGTTTATACTATCTTAAGTTATCGAACAAATATGAGCTAAGTGACGGATTGAAAAAAGCATCTTCAGTTTTCATATCTTTGAGAATGATAGCAGATGGTAAAATAGCCGATTACTTTAGGCGTACACAAAATTAACATAAACTTTCTCTAAAGTAATTTTAAGATTAGAAAACAACAAAAAGATTTTGAATGAGTCTGCAAGAAATAAATAAAGAAACACATACAGCAGTAGTAGGTTCTCCTTCAGTCGTTGAAGGTCCAGTGGTCGTTGTAATTGTGGTCGTTGTAGTAGTGGGACACGAGGGTTGAGTTCCACACATGTAAGTATTTGAACCATCACTGATCTCAAAATAAGTAATGATTGGTTTGGCAGCGTTCTGATTATAATGTAAAACGTATGGGAAGCGCATAGGTTTGTCAGCGTTATCAGGTCTGTTGCCAGCTTTGACGTAATTGTATAACGTGACTTCTGTGCATGGTCTTTCAACTTCCAACATGTTAGCACCACGTTGGACTTGGAAGTTTTGAACTGTCTCTGAGAAACCAACCTAAAGTGAGAAAAGAAAAGAGTTAGATAACAATGGAAAGGAAAGATTGCAACTTTTACTGTATATAAGTAGATAAGACTTTGATTCTCTTGGTGTCCTCTAAAAAAGATTCCTATATCTTATAGGATAAATTTTTTTTAATTCTGTCGCAAATAACAGTCATAGATTTTTAGTTTCATACATGACTGTTTCGAATCATTCGCAGCCGAAAAACTTTCTTCTTGGACATCTAAGCAGAATGAAATTTCCCTTTAAACTCATGCAAAACTTATTCAGTTCAAACTCCCTTTTCTATTTAGAATACCTAGAAATGAATTCACAGAAAAGAGATAAGGTAAGAAAAATTATAGGAGTCATACCTTCAATGTCCAAGTAGCGATAGATGTTGGAAGAGAAAACCTGATCACACCAAACTCACTACCAGGATTGCTTTGTTTTATTCTAATGAAATTTGAGCAAGCACCCTGAAGTGGCGGAAGGGTTGGTCTGGGTGTCGTTGTTTTAATAGGGGTGGTGACGCCCGGAGCTAAAGTAGGCGGTTGCGTTGGAGCTGGGCAAGCAGGCGCTCCACAGGTCATTGAAAAGGAACCACTTTCGAATTTAACGTAAGCGATTTTCGGTTTTGGATTTCCAGAGAAGCCGTACATGAAATTATATGTAATTTTTTGATCGGCGTTTATCTTTGAGTTCCACTGGTAGTTTGTGAATGTGAATCTACATTTACGATAATTTCCTGCTTGCCTTGTATTCTGCAGCTGAAAGTTCCTTATCGGGCTGCGTGAAAATTCCACCTGTAAAAATCAACAAAGTAATAAAGTCAGTTATTTATTTTTTTTACCGCAAATGGAGACTTTGGACTGGTAGTAATAAAGTCAGTTTAGCTTCACATAGTCACATACGTATCTGAGGAAACACAATCCCAAGAAAGTCTCCTAGAAAGAATATAATCAATCTTAATTCTTCAAAAGTCATGTTTATATAGTGGTATGGGTCCCTTGAAAATAAGCAGGACACGTTCTAAAAATAGTCGCTCACAAATATTCTACAACATAAGTGCTTGAATAAATCTAATAGTGAATTTATTTGTAAAATTTTACCGTGATTTTCCATCCATTAACAGCTTGAGGGACAGTGAATTCCATTTTAGCTTGTTGGCCCTGGCTCCATCCATGGTCCAAAGTTACAAATGTATCGCAAGAAGGGCCAGTTAAAGGATCATTCACCAGTTTTGAGTCTTTATGTTGATGAAGATGTCGTTTTGAATTCTCATGGTGCTGATGAAAATGACGTTTATGTTGTTTTGGCGCACCATTAACAGATGCCAAACAAGCAAAAAGTAGTAAAATTCGGGCAAGGCCCAACATAGTTATAACCTTTTATCAAAACGAACCAGCAGTTTTTTCAAGTTGAGATTTTCCAATACTGTAACCCGTCTGTAACGATTAATACTTGATTTTGATCAATGTATCAAGAATCAGAACTTTATATCACCTTTGATCAAACTATTTTGTGCATAGGCGTTAATAATAACCTTTATTAAATCCCACACATAAACGTCCCCGGGGAAGTTCACTTTCACACTATAATAAGTGGAGATAATTAATATTTACCCTCCATTGCAGTGGTCAGACCTCACCCTCGAACCTATTGTCAAATTTATTAAAAGAAAATCACAAACGTCAATACACAGTTATTAAATTTTTATTAATTAATAAAAAAAATCTTTTAATTTCGAGATTTCCCTCAGTTTTATAGCCCAACGATGCATTTCCTACATACAGACGTGAGACTGGAGAAAAGAAACTATTAAATCGAACAAAAACAACTTATTTCTTATCTCGTGGGTATACAGTAAAAAGAATCACGCAAAAAGCGGAGAGCTTTGATTCCTTACATACTGAAATGAACAATCTACCACGCATGACGCAATAGACTTCAAGAATTTTACTTTAATTTTTCGTGGTGCATAGTTAATTGATACATTGCCAGTAGCCGTTACCAGTAGACAAGAGGGCGTAAAATTTGTATTGGAGAGAATATTTTTATTTGTTATTATGGATAATAATAGCGTCATAAAAATATGCAAATATGCTTTCCTCCACAAACGTTGCGTACCTCTTGTCTATACTACTGCGTTACAATCAAGACTAATATTTATAAAACTACATAGGTCACAGTGTGGATCTAAACCACACTGAAACGACCGCCTTCCATCACGCGTAGTCACGCTCGCAAAAGAGCGTGCGCGCACATTATTAACGCCTAAATGTCATCTCCAGTATATTTTAGATTCATTGAAAACAGATTACAATATAGTCATTTTTCATGTCTCGATGATTCAATTCCGAATAAAAGACATTCAGCGAAAAAAAAGAGAGACACCTGGGTAATCTAGTTAAAAAAGCCAAAAGTAAATGGTAGACAAAGTAATGAGTCAAGGCAAAACGAGATCAGCGTACCACTATGAAAGAAACCGCCTCCGGCGGTCGATAACAATAAGCTCAATTTTGGGCTTCGGTCTTATAACAAATCAACGACCTACACGTTTTTTTATTTTAAGAAACACACTTTTAAGAAACACGAGGCTCAGAATGCCTAAAAACTAAGAAACATCTAAGAAACATGCTGAGGCTGAGAATGAGAAAATAACATTTTTTAACTTGGTTTTTTTAGAACCTTCCAATTTTTGCAAGAAAAATAGGCTGATTATGTCAAAAAGTTTAGAAACATGTACGAAACATTTAAGGCTCAAAAGGTCGATTTCTTAAGAAACATTGAGGCTGCTAAAACTAGTTTCTTAAAAAAAACAAACGTGTAGCCACTAACAGAAAAATGATTGCATTCTCTGGAAGACTAAAGAAAAGCTTACCGATTCATAAAAGAAACTAGCCTTAGTGGGAACTAATTTTTGCTCTTTTTGCGGTTTTTTGGCAAAAGCACGAAAATTAGAACTCGCGAATCATAAATTTGACTTGTTTCTATGACGTGCCGTATGTTGCAAAAATCATTTTTCCGTTTGTTGGTAAAAACATGGATTTTATTACAAAAAAAACCTTTTAGCATTGTAAAAAGTTCATTTTTTAGCATTGTAAAAAGTTCATTTTTTAGTATTTAAAAAGTTCAAATTTTAGCATTCAAAAAGCTCACTTTTTAGCATTCAAAAAGTTCACCTTTTAGCATTCAAAAAGTTCACTTTTTAGCATTGTAAAAGTTCATTTTTTAGCATTCAAAAAGTTCACTTTTTAGTATTCAAAAAGTTCACCTTTTAGCATTCAAAAAGTTCACTTTTTAGCATTGTAAAAGTTCATTTTTTAGCATTCAAAAAGTTCACTTTTTAGTATTCAAAAAGTTCACTTTTTAGCATTCAAAAAGTTCACTTTTTAGCATTGTAAAAGTTCATTTTTTAGCATTCATAAATGTCACTTTTTAGTATTCAAAAATGTCACTTTTTAGCATTGAAAAATCTCGCTTTTTAGCATTCAAAAATCTCGCTTTTTAGCATTCAAAATAAGTCACTTTGCAAAAATGTAATTTTTAATTTCGCATACACGCTTTTTCTTTTATAAGAATAACTTCTATAAGAATATCAGGGTGACATTTCGGGTTTAAAACAATAGGCCTATTGTTTAGAACAATAGAAAAATAAGAATAATGCTCACCCTCAACCAAAGTACACTATTCTTATAAAAAAAAAAGCGTGTAGCGAAAGTATTACGATAGGCATGGTATGGCGGAATCGGGAAAATGTACCCGATATGGTGGGCGAACTCACTAAACTTAATTTGCACTTTACACGCTCGTATAACCACGGAAGATTTTTGCGGGTTTTCTTTGGATTACGTTATATATATTTGTGTCTTTAGTTTCACAATTTGGATTTTTTCTTTATTTTCTTATAAGCATATAATTTATAAAAGCATATACTTTATAAGAATCGAATCAATAACTCTTGTTAGACGGTGATATGACTTTCGGTAATTAGTTCTTTCAAAGTAAACAAGGAATGGCGCGCAATATGAGCATATTTATTTCACTTATAAGCATATACTTTATAAGAATCAAATCAAAAACTCTTAATAGACGATGATACACATATCAGTTATTAGTTTTTACAAAGTAAACAAGGTATGGCGCACAATGTGAGCATATTTATTTTTCTTATAAGCATTTATATTATAAGAATCAAATTAATAACTCTTGATAGATGGTGATATACTCTTTGGGAATTAGTTTTTACAAAGTAAACAAGGCAAGGGATGGGGTACAATATGAGCATGTTTATTTTTTCTAATAAGCATAAACTTTATAAGAATCAAATTAATAGCTCTTGTTAGACGGTGATATACCTTTCGGTTACAGTATTAGTTCTTAAAAATTAAACAACCATTGTTCTTAAATTAGTTAATTTTTTTAGAGATTTTGAGCCTCGTTCTTCTTATGAAATTCTTTCATCAAGGCTGGATGTAAAGTAGATTTCAGATTAGCTTCCATCTCTACTTCTTGTTTTTCCCATGTAATTTAAACTTTAGGAGAAATTTTCGACTTCAAGTCGTCTTGTTTAGCATTACGAACATGTTACTTTTTAGCATTGTAGAAAATGTACTTTTTAACATTGGAAAAATATAGCATTCATGGCAACCATAATATGGACCAATGATAATGAAACCATTAACCTATCCAAACATCAACACATCAACTTATTCATAGTCCCCAGTTCCCCCAGTCGACCCTTAATTCACGTTCGATCGCTAATTTTGCTTTTAATTCTTTGGTTAAACTTTTGAGACCTTATTGGGAAATTGGGAAAATGTGCAAAAATACCTGGGAAAGTCTTTTTTCATCAAATCAGGCCAAAAATTAGCCCGGAAACCTAGAGATGAAAAGCCGTTTGCGGAATCCTATCTTTTTTATAAATTTGTTATTTGTTAATCATATATTGACCTGTGACGACAAGTAGCGATTCTATTTACAATGCTGGACAAAAGGTTTGTAGACTTCTGCAATATTTGCAAAATACTTCAATATCGATCAAAAACAAGTTCCCAAGAGGTTCTGGGTGCTTTCCAAACCCATCCAAAGCTGTCTATCAAAGTCACCCACTGCAGTCTAACCACAAGGGCAAACCACAAGGGTTTGGTTTATAACTGGCTTACACCAGTATCAAAACGCTGATTTTTTGCTTGTGGTTCCCTCAAAAGCAATTCAAAAGCAATGCAACGACTTCAAAAGTGTTTTTCTTAACTTCCATCCCCTTTCAGACACATTGAAGAGTCATTTTGCTCTATTTCTCATTATTTTTCATTTAAATTTCATTTGTCTACAACCTTTTGTCCAGCATTGTAGCGCGAATTCAATGCAAAGAAAAGTAACCATAGCGACGGTCTAAGATCCTAGACCAAGTCAAAGTTGATATTTTAATTCGCCTCGTTGAAAACACAACTCAAAAATGTCCACGACGCTTTTACAAAAGAGTCAGTGATAGAGAGCTATGTATAACAGAAAAACATAACAAGATAGTTCTTGTGTGTATTTCACTAAATTTGTACGATGGTTTGTTAGGGCCATGTACAAAACAGATATAATTAGCTAACTAACTGGGTTATAACAGAAAATGTATTCGACGTACCCACATCCAGCGGGTACCACATTTTCTAAAAACCCTGGTCAAAGACGGCGAGTACCTGTTTCCAATCAATATAGAGAAACATTCGAATTAGGGAGAGTGATCGAAATAGAGAATCATTCGAATTAGAGAGAGAGTGGTAGATATAGAGGACAAATCGAATTAGAGAGAGTGATCAAAATAAAGAATCATCCAAAAATCAAAGAAAGTAATCGATATAATATCGTTCGAATTAGAGAGATTGAACTATACAGAGAATTATTCGCACTGCATGAAAAGTTGTCTTCTCTAACGCAAGATATATGACGAAAAGTTAACTTTTCTCTCAATTTTCTTGTTTTGAAATCATTGAATTTTCTTCTGTGCGAAAACAAGTAACAGTGAATCTTCACTATTTCTCGAAAAGCTTAAATTTTCTAAATATCGACATAATTAACTTTTCGATGTACAAAATGATTACATTTTTAGCCACGAAAAGTACTACTTTTCTCTGAAGTAAAAATATTAGACTTTCTCCACGCAGTGAAGATTCACTTTTATGTACTTGTTTTCTTGTCCATGGAAATGTTAAATTCAAAATTGAGAAAAGACGAATCTTTTTTGTAAAAAAAATAACGAAATTCTTTTAATGAAAGGAAAGATTAACAATTTATTATTTACGCATTTTCGAAAAGATGCAGATGTCTAGACCAGAAATAACCAACGTTTCGTTATTGGGAATATATATTCTAGCTTAAAAAAATACTTGATCCGCCTCATTTCATAACATTGAAAAGGTAAAAAACTTCTAATATGGAAACATTAAATTTCTGGTTACTGTAGCGACAATTAGACGCGAGATTAAATTCGATAAGATATTGAATTATTAAATATTCTTGGATGATTTTCTTCTTTAAAATTAAAGTCAATATTAAAAAAATCATATTAATATCTATGTACTCATAATTCTTGTGCTAAAAATCTAAAGTATGCCTTATTTACATAAAATGACATAAATTAATAAGATAATGTAAGATAATAAATCATGATATATAATTTTTAAAACAATGGCAATAATTGATGTGGTATAGAAGGAGCTTATAGGGTTGGGGGATATTTCTGACAAAATTTGACATTGTAAAGCATTTTTCGAATTTAAGAAATAAGATTTAGGTTACGGTTCAAGAAATTGTATTGGTATAAAAAATGATGAACTAATGAATAAAAGAAGTAAAACAATTTCTCCTTCAGTTGTATATCGTGCCTCTTTTCCCGAGGGTTCTCCGATTCTTCGTTCATTGAAGCATTGAAGATGTTTCTTTGGTTGTGTTGTCGAACAATCATCTTTACTTCTTTTTCTTAATACCATTTATTTCTTGGTCTTCTGATGAGACGATGTTCATTTTGTGATAAGTTTTCTCCACACGTCTTTGACATTGCACAGAATTGATGTTTCGGCTCCCACCGCCGAGCTCGCGATACGTTTTTCGACTTTCTGTAGAGAGAAAATGATAAAAATTATACTCTACTTTTTAAACAGGATTATCAAACAGATTAATTGTCTATTTATTTTTTTGAAAATTGAATTGAACTTTAAATTGAAAATAACTAGTAAAAATCCAAAATGACTTGAAGATTACAAAAAAACATAAGAAAGAAATTACGCGTTTTAGACAGGTTATTTCAAAAATAACTTGAACGAGTGAGTTCTTACATGATCATTGCATGGCCTCTTTAGCATTATTGACGCATACTGTATTCATCGCCAAGTCTTTACTTGTTTCACTGTAAAGTTCGTGTGAAAGCATATTACAAGATTTCGTGACACATCAATTTCTTCCCTCTTTTAATTTCTGCCAATTAAAAT
The DNA here is from genome assembly GCF_902728285.1 of Clytia hemisphaerica. Classification (NCBI taxonomy): domain Eukaryota; kingdom Metazoa; phylum Cnidaria; class Hydrozoa; order Leptothecata; family Clytiidae; genus Clytia; species Clytia hemisphaerica. Next base: position 972,737 of record NW_027103726.1, on the reverse strand, counting down.
CTCTTTATCAACATTTTTCTATAAGAGACTTAATTGGACTGCAATTGAAAATATCGTAATTTCTCCACAATTATAAATGTGTTAACACAGGGTCCCAAAGGGAATGGTGTTGTTCAGTTCAAACAGTTAATTGTAATTTTTTGATGAAACCGCCGAACAAAATTTTCAGCCTTTGAAATATCGCCAAAAAAGAGAAACTACGAATCGTTCTTTTCTTCCATCAAGTTAAAGCATTCGAGTTTAATTTTAACAAGTTTAATTAATTGAACTGTTATTAGGAGCACTTCGTAAACACTACTACCCCAAGTTTACGAGAATTAGTTAACACAAAAACTTAATACTACACGTTTTTTTATAAGAACAAACTATATAAGAACATAAGGCTTAAAAGGCCAAAATGTTAAGAACAAGTTAAGAATATTTCAAGGCTTTGGGAACTCAAAAACACCCGATTTCTTACGAAAATGGCCATAAATACTCAAAAAATGGGGGGGGGGATAAGAACATGTTAAGCAAACTTTTTAGGCTTATTTCCGAAGGCAAAAATTTTGGATGTTCTTATAAAAAAACGTGTATTCATGAAATATCAAAATCAAAGTGGTTTCTTTTTATATACATTCCTGATTCGTTCTGTATGTAAAACTCGTCAAACTCACTGACCATAAAAATTATTTTTGGCTGATTTGCAAAATATCTAATACATCCAAAAATTTTATGCTATCTATAATGTAAAATACAGGCTTAAATGCAACCTACTAGCCGTAAGCAAAGCGTCACAAACGCTGCGAGGCCCAAAACAGTGAATCGCTATACATTCAAAAAACTCAAACGAAAACAAAGGTAGCTGTCGAAGGATTATACTATTTTCATTTTATGAAAGAATGCCTCAAATAAATTGTTCTTCTTTCCTTCTACAAAACACCCTTGCATTTGATTCAAATATATAAGGAGTAAAAATTGCCTCGCATTACATTTGTCAACTATAATGAAGTAAATCGAGATTAAGACTTAAATAAAAGATCTTTGAAAGATTTTGAAAAGTTTTGCAAGTTTTACAAAAACACAAAATTTTAAAAATAATCTCAAAATGGAATGAAATGAAAGCTTTAAGTCATGTATAATGAATTTGAAAAAGATTAATTTGAGCATATCCAGTTTCCAGCCCTTAAAACAAAAATCGTTTCTAAACATCTCCAATTAGTCTAGTTGAAAATCTGGTGAAGATGCTAAGGCACAATGCTCCAAAGCCAAGAAGGGGGGGATTTGTAAAGCTTTTTTAGTAGATTGACAAAATGTATAGAAAATGTTTTAAACTTTTAAACTAACACGAGTAAACGTATCGATGAATAGATTTTACCGGTATTTTTGTATTTTTGTAAGATTAAATATTTCCAAGAATAAATTCAGGCGAATTTTCAGCTATAGCCTCACCTAAAACTTTTATGTTAATAATGAATTAATGAGTTAATAATTTTATGTTAATGCATATAAAATCAAAAAAACAATTTTGCATACAATGCATAAAATCAATAAGTAATTGAAGAGGGAATCTTCATACACAACTATTTACTCAACTCCATTGAGACACCCCTGTGTCAAGACCCGCAACTGGATAAACAATTCTTTCAAAATCCCAATGGGGATAGAATTTATATACTTTTTGAGTTCAAAAATTTAGTGGGATGGTTTTGAACGCAATTTCTTAAATATAATTTTTATATGGGGATGAATTCAAAGTCAATTTCCCAGTGGGGCTGAAATGATAGGGTATTTTTCATCAGAGGATGAAGTTTTAACTAAATTTTCCAGTGGGTTGTGGTTCCATGTGGGAAAAAGTTCCACAGGAGCTGTGAGACAGGGATGTATTGAGTTTCTTTAAAAGTAGTGATACAAATTTTACAAAATTGGCCTACAAATGATGCAAATA